>NC_087218.1:69923705-69951205 GCF_015104395.2 Macrobrachium nipponense | reverse complement strand
AAAGGAGCGAATTTAAAGTACTTTCATTACCATACAAAGGGGCATGTTCCGGTTTGAATAAATTCCTGCTTGCCGTTTTTCTTGACAGAAATCGGAAGTATTTTATTCCACGAGGCGAGTGACAAAATCAGCATTTTGGTAAATTCAAGGCTAAAAAAGTTAAACATAAAGAAAAAGAAAATAAAATCTTTAAAATTCAGGGGCGTAAAATCTACAAAATATATAATCAAAATTTGGAACTTCATAAACATATAAAAATGTATAGTTATTAATAAATGTGAAACGTGAAAGAAATAGCATTTAAATGTCAAAGTAAGGGACATGTTCCATTTAGTAATCATACATGACAGTACCGTATGGATAATTGAAAGAAAGTACAAATACAATGTATTCATGCCACACAAATACCTATGGCTTATTAGAATTTTCTTCCTGATTTCATATGACTTAGTATTTTCTTTGTAATATGCATTGTATGTATACATACATGCATGCATGCATGTATATATATGTAAAATATATATATGTGTATATATATATATATGTATATATATATATATATATATATATATATATATATATATGTATGTATGTATTTATATATAAATATATAGAAATAATAAACACACAATCACTTCTTTTGTTAATTTCTATTGAAACCCCTGGGTTCGATCTTTGATGTGCCAGATTTGTTTATGTATATATATATATATGTATATATATATATATATATATATATATATATATATATATATATATATATCTTATATTTATATACATAATACTATCGTTGGAAGGCCGCAAGTTTATGATATTTCAATTGACATATGAACGAGTTATAGTAGACCAATATGACCTAATGTTATCATATTTGTTTAATGACAACCTTTACATTAAGACTACTTTTTCTAGAACATATTTCCGGCTACCATAATCTTGGCCGATATTGTACCACCAGTTAGTGGGAATCAATCATCCAATTTATCGTTGATGCGTTTAGATGAAATCATTAAACTTCGGCACCGAGTTTTCTGGACAATGTATGATACAATATGAAATTCTCAGCCGTAGCCCACGAAACTTTCAGCCAGGGCCCGGTGGTGGCCTGGGTTGTTGGCACCTATATAGATCATGATTAATTTAAACCATAAATGAACTTAAAACTACTGAGGCTAGAGGGATGCAATTTGATGGGTTTGATGATTAGACGGTAAATGATCAGCATACCAATTTGCAGCCCTCTAACCTCAGTAGTTCCTAGGTTCTGAGGGCGAACAGCAAAAAGTGCGGATGGATACACAAAGCCACCTCAAGAAGGGTTTTCCTCAACAGAAAACTCAAAATTCGAACGTGTAGAGAGTGGTGATTCCTAGTGAAAGGGGAAAGTACACAGTTCTTAGAGAACGATGAATCACGACCTTGTTTAATTGTTCTGGACTTACAGAACACATCCATCTCGGTTAACGGGACCAAATCTAAAGCAGAATGAAAAGAAAATGGATTGATTAAATGATTACAACGATATTAAAAGTAAGTGATATGTTCAGGCTGCCTAAGGATGGAAAAATGGATCTTTATAAGAATTCAAGAAAGTTGCAAGACGAAAGCGAAGTTAAATTGCACAATACAGAATGCGTTAAAAAGAGCTCGATAAATGGGGGGAAAATAATAATAAAAACAAAAAATCGAGACTTTCTGGCCACTGTGGATAGATTAGGTCCATCGACGGAGGAATCCGTAACAGATGAGAATCGGAAAACAAGACAGAGAATCGAAATTGGTAATAAGAAGAAGATACTAATCAGTCATGTGAAATAAGGGAGAAAATATTAATAAATCATATGAAACCAGGAAGAAAATACAAATAACTATATGATATCAGAAAGAAAATACTAAGTCATATGTAATCAGGAAGAATATACTAATAAATCATGTGAAATCAGGAAAAAAAATACTAATAAGTCATATGAAATCAGAAGGAAAATACTAATAGGTCATGTGAAATCTGGAAGAAGACATTAATAAGTCATAAGAAATCACGAAGAAAATCCTAAAGTCATAAGAAATCAGGAAGAAAATCCTCAAGTCATAAGAAATCAGGAAGAAAATCCTAAAGTCATAAGAAATCAGGAAGAAAATCCTAGTCATAAGAATCAGGAAGAAAATCTTAGTCATAAGAAATCAGGAAGAAAATCCTAGTCATAAGAAATCAGGAAGAAAATCCTAAAGTCATATGAAACCAGGAAGAAAATACTATTGCATCAAATGAAATCTGGAAGAAATTACTAAAGAGTCATAGGAAACCAGGAAGAAAATACTAATGAGTCATAGGAAATCAGGAAGAAAATATCAATAAGTCATAGAAAATCATGAAGAAAATTAATATTAATATGTCATAAGAAATCAGGAAGAAAATACTAATAAGTCATATGAAATAATGCCTCTAAAAGGATGCTAATTAACCGAGTGAAAATCTACTTTTATAAAAAGAACGAAGGAATGAATGGCAGTTGAAAGTTGTACTTTACCATAACCAGCTCTTGAAAATAATAATAATAATAATTAATAATAATAATAATAATAATAATAATAATAATAATAAAAACACTGAATAGACAGAGCTTGTAGCAAAGAATGTTGCTGAGATCGATATATACAGACAAACAGTGATCGACGAAAATCACTAAAATCAACGAAATATATTAAAACATGGAAAAAATAGGTAACGTTACTTTATCTCACTGCTCGGAATACGTGACTTAAGGGCCCCATACACAGAACGATTGTACGAACGATTGTCTGAAAGATTGTCTGTATCGTTCGCAAAAACAATGTGCATGGGCTTTTCTGAATGCAAAAGTGGGCGGGGCTTCGTGTCTGAACAATCTCAGTGGAAATCTGTCATGACCAGGTTGTTGGCTTGCGACTTATGTCTTGTCATACACAGGGCGTTCAATGTATGTGTTTGTCTGCCGATATAAAGCTATCGCGTACGTCTATTCTAGAGATGATGACATGTCTTCTCGTGACAAAATCTTTGTTCAGACTGAAATCGGTGCGGAGATCGTTCATACTGTCTGAATAGTGTGTGCGTTTGTTGATGACGACATTCGTTCAGACAATCGTTCATACAATCGTTCTGTGTAAGGGGGTCTTTACGTCAGGCGAATGTATATGAGGATAAACTGCACAATATGGAGAACAAGATCCAAGTATTTGACGGAGCACTTGTGTGGGTGGGGAGGAACGGTGCAAGGGAAGCAGCGAGGCCTCTGAGGTATGGAATGGCAAGGATTAGGATTGGATGTGATGGGCGTATGGCTCCACCAGAGACCGGCTTGAAGCAGAGCCGCGAAAAATAGTGAAACATCATTTGCACAGGGCATTTGTGTACCGCAAACTTTGCACATCTGATGCAGTCCATTTACTTAAGCCCCGTCCTTACAACAATCCACGCTTTATCCACCTCGGCTCTTGATGGGGGCGTGTTTGTCGGCTCCGTGCTCCACCTGGGCTTAGTCCTTCGCATTTCGGCTCTCTCTCTCTCTCTCTCTCTCTCTCTCTCTCTCTCTCTCACCTTTGGTTGTTATCTCTACAGTTATCCAACTAAAATCTCTCTCTCTCTCTCTCTCTCATCTTTTGATTGTTATCTTTACAATCAGTCAAGGAAAATCCCCACCCCCTCTCTCTCTCTCTCTCTCTCGCTCTCTCTTCAACTTTGGTCGTTTATCGATAAAGATATCAATACTAAAATCTCTCTCTCTCTCTACCTCTCACTTTTGATGTTATTTTACAACAGTACAAGGAAAATCCCCCCCCCCTCTCTCTCTCTCTCTCTCTCTCTCTCTCTCTCTCTCATCTTTGGTTTGCTATCTCTACAGTTATCCAATTAAAATTCTCTCTCTCTCTCTCTCTCTCTCTCTCTCTCTCTCTCTCTCTCTCTCTCTCTCTTTCTCATCTTTTGATTGTTATCTCTACAATCAGTTAGTCAAGGAAAAATTTCCCACCCCCACTTTTACTCTCTCTCTCCACTCTCTCTCTCTCTCTCTACATCTCTCTACTCTCTCTCTCTCATCTTTGGTTGTATCTCTACAGTTATCAAACTAAAATCTCTCTCTCTCTCTCTGTCTCTCTCTCTCTCTCTCTCTCTCTCTCATCTTTGATTGTTATCTCTACAATCAGTTAGTAAAGGGAAAATTCCCCTCCCCCCTTCTCTCTCTCTCTCTCTCTCTCTCTCTCTCTCTCTCCCCACAATTCCTTTTTTCAGCTTTTCTACATTAGTATTTCTTCCATCTCCATCTTGATCTCCCTGGTATCAGTTATAATATACATGGCAGTTCCTAATCGCCTTCTATCGCAAGATCTCCGGTTATTTTTTTTTATTTTATTTTTTTTTTAAGCAGAAATCAATATTAAGGATTCCTGCTCGTTCGTTCATTACAGTATCCAATGCTTCGTTGAGATGATCTAAACATTTTGAAAAAGTATTAGTGGCCATAAAATTCGCACCTACAGTTAATAAATACATAAACGTTCCAAACTATGCACGTCTATTTTCGTATACTGGTTCCTACATACAAGAAACTGAAGTGAAAAGCTGTACCGGTATGCAGTTACGAATTGACTAGAAAATAAAACACATTAGCACACAAGTACACTAAAATTGTTTGCGTGTGTTTGTGCGGGTACGTGAAATTCTAAACAGTGTGAAACGGATACCTAAGATATATAAACACCAGTGTAATATATAGTTATTTATTTGTGCAAAAGTTCACTTAACAAATGAATATTTTGGCTACTGCATATCATATGTAATATCCATTTATATGGAGATATTATGATAATCATGATTCCGAACATAAAGATTAAGCTAAAACAGCTCTTCGTAAACAATATTCATGAAATATTGAAAGATTTTATTATCGTTATGGATAAATACATAAGAGTGGAATGAGTAAGTCTCAACAAAATTGATGAATATTTATATGGGAAGAGCAGTACTAAGACGAGAACAGTATATTATTATAATTAGATACATGAGTGCCGATAGAAACTACAGGTTAAATTCCACTAGGTTCAAAATTGGGCTATTTCGAAAATTGGTCTAAACCGTATGTTTTAAGGGTCATTTTAATAACTCGTACTGTAAACATGTTTACGGTTTTGCTAATTTTACCACTACTACTACTGTTATTATTAATATATACATGATGTACGGCTCCGGACGGTATCCACTGGAAACCGGCTTTTAAAGTCTACGGGTATAACACTCAACATTTCACTACCTTCTCCTATATAGACTTAAAAAAGACTGCTGTAAAAACGTTGCTAATGTATTTCGTTATACTGAAGTTTGAACAGCGGCCAATTGATCCAGTATCAAAACAGAGGAGAAACGAATTATAATGAAAATCGAGAAGACTCAATATAATCCTGACTCGAATGATGCAGCCACCCTGTAGAACAGGAAATGTTTCTGAGCGGGTCTGGGTCTACTTTCTGCTCTTATTATTATTATTATTATTAATATTGATTATTATTATTATTATTATTATTATTATTATTATTATTATTATTATTAATTCAGTGTGGGGACAAGATATCGTCGTGGACTGGAAGAGAGATACCCAGGCGTTTGCTTGTAGACAGGAATACGGCAGTTGTACTTTCTGTTGGGTTTTGTGCAAGAATAAATTAACTTATCAAATTTTCCTATTAAATTCCTGACAGCTGGTAAACTTCCCATAATTAAAGCTGACAGCTGATTACAAGTAATACTATCAAGAATATGTCTGTACTACGAATACTCGATTGACAGTACAATTATTTCTCATATATCAGTTATCATTACTACTGACGCCACTACTACTACTACCAGTACTACTACTACTACTACTACTACTACTACTACTAATAATAATAATAATGATAACTCACGGAAAAGGGTGTGCTAATTGATACAGCGCATACAGTGAGAAAAGCGATGGACTCCTAAGGAGGCAGGATGCAACCCGGAACCCCACACTATACATACCACCCAGTCGAATAGGATGACTGATGAAAAATAATAATAATAATAATCATATAAACGTCTTCTTCCAGGAACATATTCGAGCATTGCCGCGGATTATAATTTCTCCCTAAGAGGTGGATGAAATTAATTTCTCTTCGCTCCAGCATCAATTTCCTTTGAAGATAAGGGCTGCCCATAACAGATAACCAAGCAGGAAAGATCCCACATAGATAGAAGACCAAGAATGGATAATTAAATGCGCCATCTGTCAGTGAAATTCGTACTTACGTTTCCGTTCTATGGCGCCATATCGGCTTCGTAAACGTGTACCTTCGCTTCTTTGTTTTTACTCTATGGAGGCCGAAGGGAGGGGCAACTGAAGGAACGGAGAAACGGAAAAGGGAATGGAAAATAATGAGACCTAACAAAAAAAGTAAAACTAAAAAATTGCGTTTTCTATACAGCGTATAATGCTGTATGAAACTCTCTGCCACGGACCATGAAGCTTTAAACCGCTGCCCGGTGGTGGCCTGTAAAATGTTAGCACCTATAACGTTCCCAGACGCACGATCATGGCTAACTTTCACCTTAAATAAAATACAAACTACTGAAGCTAGAGGGTTGGCATTTTGTAGGTTTGATGATTGGAGAGTGGATGATCAACATACCAATTTGCAGCTCTCTAGCCTCGTTAGTTTTTAAGATCTGAGGACGGATAGACAAATAACCATCTCAACAGCTTTCTCTTACAGAAAACTAAAGAAATGATCGACCTCCTATAATGAGAAAGGGGTTATAGAGGACTTCGAAGACTGAAACCCAGTAAAATAAACTTTCAGGGTGGTGGAATGTTCCCAAGAAATGAGAAATTTTACCAACACGCTATTAGCGGAAACACCTTCATGTATTACGATTATTATTATTATTATTATTTATCATTATTACTGTTCCACTAAGGAACTATCTGGCTACAGCCGTTCATTAAAACTCCTTATCACACGGTTGAATTGAATTGAATAGAGAATTTAGGCCAGAGCCAAGCACTGGGACCTGTGAGGTCATTCTGCGCTGACATGGGAATTGACAATAAAAGGTTTGAAAGGTGTAACGGGAGGAAAACCTCACAGTTGAATTATGAATCAATTGTTCGGGGGAGGGTGGAAAGTAAGAAAGAGAATATGAAAGGAGGTACAGTCAAAAGGAACGAAAGAGATTGCAGTTAGGGGCCGAGGGCATGCCGCAAAGAACCTCAAGTAATACCTACAGTGCACCGCATGAGGCGCACTGACGGCCCTACCTCCATACGGGGTATCCCGCGTGTCTTAATTTTCTGTACTGTAGTTTTCTTTACAAAGTTTATCTCTCTCTTTGGCCCTGATCTGAATTAAAGGATACTATTATTATTATTATTATTATTATTATTATTATTATTATTATTATTATTATTATCCTTCTCGTCGTGTTTTATTTTTTTCAGACTTGGACGAGAAAAGTATATTAAATTTCCCGTCTCACTGAACCTTTCGTGTAGTTAGTACTCGAAAGATGATTAAGCCCTCATTTTTCCCCTATAAAAATAATCCGTCAGGTGGTTTAGTTTTCTTTTCTTTTTACTACCCTTATTTTACATCATAAGCCTACAGCAATCGCATTCCATTTCCAGCCCTCCCCCCCCCCCCCCCCCCCCCCCCCCCCCAAACGGCCCCCATAGCCGAAGTAATATGCAAAGTCTATTCAATATTTGCGGCAACTATTGATTGAAGACCTGGATACTCAATCTTCCATGACATCCCTTCCCAGAACAGCATCATTCCTTATTCTCTGCCCCCTTATTTATCAACCCTTATTGAACTAACTACTTATTCATCAACCCTTATTGAAGCAACTGCTTATTTATCATCCCCTATTGAACTAACTCCTTATTTATCATCCCTGATTGAACTAACTCCTTATTTATCAACCCTTATTGAACCAACTCCTTATTATCAACCCTTATTGAACTAACTCCTTATTTATCAACCCTTATTGAACCAACTACTTATTCATCAACCCTTATTGAACTAACTCCTTATTTATCAACCCTTATTGAACCAACTCCTTATTTATCAATCCTTATTGAACTAAATCCTTATTATTTATTAATCCTTATTGAACTAACCACTTATATATCAACCCTTATTGAACCAACTCCTTATTTATCAATCCTTATTGAACCAACTCCTTATTTATCAAACCTTATTGAACCAACTCCTTATTTATCAATCCTTATTGAACCAACTCATTATTTCTCACACCTTATTAAACTAACTCCTATTTCCCGCCCAACTCCCTATTTATCGACCCTTATTGAACCAACTCCTTATTTCTCATATCTTATTGAACCAACTCCCTATATATCAGTCCTTATTAAACAAACTCCTTCTTTCTCATCCCTTATTGAAACAACTCCTTATTTATCAATCCTTATTGAACCAGCTCTTTATTTCTCCTCCCGTATTGAACCAACTCCGTATTTACCAATCCGTATTGAACCATCTCCTTATTTTTCACCCCTTATTAAACCAACTCCTTATTTATCAGCCTCCTCTTTCTTGCTTCTTCATTATCTCTTCTACATTCCCTTCCCCCTTTTTCCTTCTTTTTTTTTTTCTAAAGTTTTCCTTCCCGTTCCTGTTCCGGCGTTCCCCTCCTTTTATCTGTTTCGCCCAACCGTCCCTTCCTGCGGCCCATCAACGCAGCCACCCAGGCAGTGTTTACTCTATGAGATTACACTCCACACCGCCTCTCAAAGCCGCTAAGAGCGTTTAGCGGGCAGAACAGCCTGGGAAATTCGACTTAATTGCGTTCGGATGATTAATGGTCAAACTTGATGATTGATTTCTGGAACAGACATAAGTGTGTGTGTGTGTGTGTGTGTGTGTGTGTGTGTGTGTGTGTGGGGCCCTACCAGAGAGAGAGAGCGAGAGAGAGAGAGAGAGAGAGAGAGAGAGAGAGAGAGAGAAGGGGAGAAAGTTTAACGGGTGATTTCAAGAAACATTTCCTCCCGAACATTATTTCCTCTTTTGCGTCGACAAGATTTGGATAAGAGATCCCACCGAGTTGGAGATTGTACGGGATCTTCAGTTGTTGTGCGTTTGTTGATTTTGTGTTTGGTTTATTTGCTGTTCTCTACCGGCTTTGCTCTATTTATTGATATATTTGTTTCGTTTTTGTGCTTTGTTAATATATTTTTTCGTATGGGCATTTTATTCCGGGGAATCTCGCTTGGCGAGATAATTGATATTTTGGTCTTTTCTGAATGGATATGTGTATTCAAATTAATTAATAATAATAATAATAATAATAATAATAATAATAATAATAATAATAATAATAATAACAGAAGAGTGTGCTCCCAGAAACAGCGCAAATAGTAAGAAAAGTGATGGACTCCTAAGGAGGCAGGATTTAACCAGGAACCCCACACTGTGAATATCAGCCAGTCGAATTGGAGGACTGTGATAGCAAAAATAAAATAATAAAATAAAATAAATAAATAAAAAAACTAAAAAAATATATATACAAAAATAATAAAAAAATAAGAAAGAATAATAATAATAATGAATATTTAAGAGCACGCATGCTAGGAACGTTTCCCAAAGTCTTAAGCATTTATACTACAATTTTTTTCATTAACAATTTTAATGATAAAGGTTTGTTAAGTCTAAGTCAAATGATTTGGTGCATCATCATTACTGATTCTCTCTCTCTCTCTTCTCTCTCTCTCTCTCTCTCTCTCTTTTCTCTCTCTCTCTCTCTCGTAATTCAACCTGGTATATTCTGCTGTATTTCAGATGCAAGTGCTTTGCTAACTCTGATTGGTAACAATACTCATTCGCAACTCGGGCTCTGAATCGCCACCAACGTTTACTGAGGCGAGTTTGCTATTTCCTTTTTATGAACTCTCATTTCCTCCGCAACCTCAAAGCCTGGGCTACATGGGGTCATCAAAATTAAACTGCCCTTTCCGTTAGTCTTCTTAAAAGAAAAAGGGCCAGGTAACCCTCACCAATGATATACCAGTTGCTTACTTTCATTCATTTCTGCCCGAAATCTCCATTCTATGTGTAAGAATGATGGTCAGAATTCAATCTGCTTGAGAATGCTTCTAAACTATTTCGAGTTTTCTAAAACTAAGGTTCGAATTTGATACTTTGCGAGAGAAGGAACGATCATATATGACTCTTGTGGCGTTACAGCAACTAGGGTCAGATACGAGAGAATAGACGAGGGTTTATGAATCGTAAAGACATCGAACAGCTAAGGTCCTTGGGATCATCGACATACAAATGGGAAAAAAATATGAAAGGCTTTTATTTCATGTGACTTCAGGTAACCTTAGGACACGGTTCATGGAAAGCCCGCTCCTCACTGCCCTTCTAGACAGCGACTGGAGTTCGGTTGGTCTAGTTACTTTTTTAACTGGGTTTCTATGTATCAGTTATTCTCTTCAGCCATAACCGAATAAAGAGAGACAATAACGGAAAAGCAGTACATCCTAACCTAACCTGCCCTGCGGCACTGTGTCCTACTGACTTAATATATGGATAGGTTAATATTAACTGATGATATCAGCAACCTCAACTTAAATCTTAAGACAAAAGGTCTTCCCTCCACCGCTATACACTTGAGTGGATAGAATTCTCCACATAACTGTATTCCCGCAATATTTACGTTCTAAACCCTTTAATAAAAAACCTGTATCGACAGAGATTAATCTAAGTAATCCTATATGAAAGCACTGTAAATAGTACTATAGTACTAAGTGCATCACCATACGAGTGACTTGCTCAGTTATCCAAATGGCTGACCCATGTGTTCTCACCTAGGAGGCACCGTTTAGACCCAGCTCGACAAAAGAGGTCTCCAGTAGACCATATTCCTCCCATAACAGAAAACTCTACAAAATGGAAAAATTATGATCGAGCAGTTTCCCTTGTAATCGTTTAGATCAGACGAGACTCCGGTGGGCAGTCTGCAAAACGCGGGGAAATCGTTTCGAATAAAATGCATAAAATCGCTTAATATCCGAAAGCTGAAAAAAAAAAAAATCCGATTACATGCACACTTTTCATTCGTTATTTCCTTCGCCTGCCTTTTTGACCAGACCTTTTTTTTCATACTGTTATTTGGTATTCAAAAAAGAAAAAAAAAACATTCCTTATGGGGCTTTTTTTTCTATCGTTTCCATAACATTTCCATTTTCTGGAAATATTTCTGGATAATCGGGCATCTGGGCATCTCTGTGCTCCCATTTCAATATACACCAGACTCCTATAGTCTGTTTCTTTGACCTTTGGTCTGGCATCCGTGATGGTCACGTGAGTGCGTGCCAAAGCATTATTTAGCTACTATTAGTTACTACTATATATGATTCAATTAATCACCTTATACTTTTCTGTGCTAATCATTAGTAGTTAGCACATCAAAATAATTCCATGAATGTGTACATTAGATATATAATGAAACACTATGGTAATTCACCAATTTCTACAGTTATTCGTTAACTTTTAACTATTAGAAATATTAATAGTAATAAATGACATAACAACAATCCTTCAAGTGATTTGATGTAGTGTATAAATCCGCGTTAACTATTTGCAATATCTTTGAAATAAAGAAGAGGAGAGTTTATGAATTCGGATAACAAAACCTAAGGAGACACACACACACACACACACACACACACACGCAGACGTATGGCATTTCACTTTTTTCCGATTCCACAATATTACAGGTACATGGGTCATGAAAAAATGTAATGATTTAAATAGTATTACGAGTAAAAAAACTCTCAGCCGCATCTATGAAACTTTCAGTCACAGCCCGGTGGTGGACTGTGTTATTGGTACTTACAGCGGTGTCAGAATCACGATCATGAGCGGTGAAAATAGTGAAAATATGAGGTATAAATGGTAAAACTAATGCGGCGATTTGCATGCTTAAAAAATGAACGATTAAATGAGTGCTGTGACATATATGAAGAACGTTTTGTAATTATATAAAACCAAATACTGCGAAAGTATTTTGATTAGTAGGGGGTTAAAAACTTGATTAGGACATACAGAAATAACGAACACCTTATGGCAATATCGTCCTGCACATGTGCAAATTGAAGACCTTTAACAGTTTATTGTTAATGTAACAAAAAAGAAAATGGATAACAGGTTCCCTTAAAAGAAAATAAAAATATAAATTAAAAGTTTCAATTACATATTTTTACCAAAAAATATCTAAAACTAAATAAAAAAAATAAACGAAAATGATGTAAAATATATTCAATGTACAAATAATTTAAAAAAGGAATATTTTTCATTTTTTTGGAGGAATAAGTATCTATGACTTCAAATCCATATTTCCCCCTTGAAAAACGACGATAAAAATAAACAAAACTACCACATAATTGAGTGGATCGTTTCTCCTGAGAGAGAGAGAGAGAGAGAGAGAGAGAGAGAGAGAGAGAGAGAGAGAGAGAGAGAGAGCTTTTCAGGTAAAATTGCCAGGGAAGAAGTGGAGCGAGCGAGATTAAGACACTTGGCCCATCCATTGCGCGTGTGTTGCATGTTGATAATAGGTGCCGGATGATCGAAGGTCAATTTTTACCTTTCATGTAATTACCTCGTTTATCATCATTTGCTGCACACCCATGCACTCTATATTTTATGCTTGGGAAAACGCATTTTCAAGTTGGCGATTCTTCCACGTGTCTCTAAATGGATATATGTATATGTATCTATTTCTGTCCACAAACGTTTGGGTGAATTTGCATCTTTTCTGTCAATCTAAGTTAGAACGTATGTGCAAATGTTTCTGTCCACAAAATTGGCTTGTATGGGCACGTGCATCTGTCCACAAACGTTAGCATGTATATGCACCAGTTTCTGTCCATAAAAGTTAGTATGGATATGCAGCTGTTTCTGTCCACAATTATTGGCTTGCATGTGCATCTGTTTCTGTCCACAAACGTTAGCGTGTATACGCAGCTGTTTCTGTTCAAAAACATTAGTATGGATATGCAGCTGTTTCTGTCCTCAAATGTTAACATGTATATGCAGCTGCTCCTGTCAACAAATGTTAGTGCGTACAGCTGTTTCTGCCCACAAACATTAGCATGTATGTGCAGCTATTTCTGTCCGCAAACGTCGGCATGTATGGACAGCTGTTCAAGTTCTCAAGTCCACAATCGTTACCATGTATGTGCTGCAGTTGCAGTTTCTGTCCACAAACGTTGCCATGTATGTGCAGGGTTTTCTGTCCACAAGCGTTACAATTCCTGTGCAGCTTTCTCTGTCCGCAAACGTTACCATGAATGTGCAGCTTTTGTCTGTAAACGTTAACTTGTATGTACAGCTGTTTCTGTCCACAAATTAGCATGAAAGCACAGCTGTTTTTGTCCACAAACGTTAACATGTATGATGTATGTACAGCTGTTTCTGTCAACAAACGTTAGCGTACATGTGCAGCTTTTTCTGTCCACAAACGTTACTAAGAATGTGTAGTGTTTCTGTCCACAAACGTTAGCATAAATGTACAGCTGTCCTGTCCTCCTACAAACGTAGCACCTAAATGCCTGTGCAACATGCTTTCGTGTCCACAAAGCTTAGATAGGTTAACTATGCTGTGCGATAGCTTATATATTTAACCTCATACATTTTCATTTTAGAAGGGTGGCTTCAAAATGTCCCAGTTTCTTAGTTCTCCCTCACATTGGTTGCGAACCATCACAGTCGACTAAGTACCAAATAGATACTTCACAATTAAGGTTAGCTGTCGATAAAAAGTAGCTAGAGGCTACAGTTCGCTCGAGAATCGGCTGTATATATATACACACACACATATATATATATATATATATATATATATATATATTATATATATATATATATGTGTGTGTTGTGTGTGTGTGTGTGTGTGTGTGTGTGTGTGTGTGTGGTGTGTATAAATATGGGTAAAATCAAAGGGCAGAGGAAGTCTGAATATGTATATTTTCGTAAAATACACTGACTCAATTTCATATTTATATTCAAGTTACATATCAACTGCATCGAGGACTTCGAAAATAGCAAACTATGTCATGTAAGTGAAAAAAAAAATGAGTGACTGCGCCCCCAACATCATTATAGTTTTATTTTACACTAAGTATCAAACTTCATAATATTACTTCTGCGTCAAAATTATTTGACATCTGTACAGAATTTGCTTGCATTTAGATCTCGAACATTCGCCATCCCCATCTGGTTCAAGATTCTTCTTAAAAAAATAAAATAAATAAAAAAAACTAGATTAGCTAATTTACTTCATTTGAAGGATTCCGGTTTCTCTTTTATTAGGATGTGGTGTTGTTTGGGGGGGGGGGGGGGTTGATATTGGTTGGATCTTAATGAAGACGAGCTAAACTTGAAATATATCCTAGGGGTCTCGTGCAAGCGGTAGTGGATGAAAGTGATGCTAGAGAGTGTAAATGGCGAGTGATAGAGAGAGAGCGAGCATCCGGCTAAGAGTCCATACTTATCAATAGTTTATTTATATCTGTATTTCATGTTTCTGTACCTGGCAGTTTTGGAGCAAAATGCCATCTTTTTATTTTATTCGTCAGTTATCCTTCTTCGCTGATGAATGTTAACTATATTTCTATTCATGCGTTTTGTTCTTCATTCTGTTTTCCCTTTTTTCACTACGGACGTTCTACTCTGGAAGAAATCTTTGTAATTTAGGCTTATTATTAACACTAGAAAAACCAAAATGGCAACTTGGAATCTACATTATCAGTCATTTAAAATCATCATTGAAAATATTATTATTATTATTATTATTATTTTTTTTTTGCTCTATCACAGTCCTCCAATTCGACTGGGTGGTATTTATAGTGTGGGGTTCCGGGTTGCATCCTGCCTCCTTAGGAGTCCATCACTTTTCTTACTATGTGCGCCGTTTCGAGGATCACACTCTTCTGCATGAGTCCTGGAGCTACTTCAGCGTCTAGTTTTTCTAGATTCCTTTTCAGGGATCTTGGGATCGTGCCTAGTGCTCCTATGATTATGGGTACGATTTCCACTGGCATATCCTATATCCTTCTTATTTCTATTTTCAGATCTTGATACTTATCCATTTTTTCCCTCTTTTTCTCTTCAACTCTGGTGTCCCATGGTATTGCGACATAAATGAGTGATACTTTCTTCTTGACTTTGTCAATCAACGTCAGGTCTGGTCTATTTGCACGTATCACCCTATCCGTTCTGATACCATAGTCATAGAGGATCTTTGCCTGATCGTTTTCTATCTCCCTCAGGTTGGTGCTCGTACCACTTATTACTGCAAGGTAGCTGATGTTTCTTGCATAGGCTCCAGTGGAGGGCTTTTGCCACTGAATCATGCCTCTTTTTGTACTGGTTCTGTGCAAGTGCCGGGCATTCGCTTGCTATGTGGTTTATGGTTTCCTTTTTCGTATTGCACTTCCTACATATGGGAGAGATGTTATTTCCGTCTATCGTTCTTTGAACATATCTGGCTCTTAGGGCCTGATCTTGTGCCGCTGTTATCATTCCTTCAGTTTCCTTCTTTTGCTCTCCCCTCTGTAGCCATTGCCATGTGTTATCGCTGGCTAGTTCTTTAGTCTGCCTATTGTTGTTATTATTATTATCGTTAAATAAAACTTACAGTTCGCCAGTCCTGTTATAATATCGCCTATTTCATTCCTTTTCTAATAATGCGAGCAGACCATAACGGTAAAAATCGTGCCTCATTTTAATTTTTCTATGGTGTTTTTACGTTACATGGAACCAGTGGTTATTCAGCATCGGAACCAACGGCTTTACGTGACTTCCGAACCACGTCGAGAGTGAACTTCTATCACCAGAAATACACATCTCTCACTCCACAATGGAATGCCCGCAAATCGAACTCGCGGCCACCGAGGTGGCATGCCAACACCATACCGACCACACCACTGAGCCGCTGTGTCCCATTTTAAGTATTAATATAAGGACCCTTAGTACATAATCTTTTTACTTATGTGCAAAAATGTGCCGACAGTCTACATAAACCAATTAATCATTCTAGGGCGGAAATCATTAATACAAAACAACGCATTTCACTGACGTCATAAAAATGAAATATAGATTTAAATTTGAAAAGTTGAAAATGGAAAACGAAGACGCTAAAAAAAGGAAGTAACTGAAAACGTAAGGTAAAACTTTCAAAACGATAAAACACTGAATTGAAAGTTGACAATAACGAAAATTACAGTAAAGCAACATAACGAAGACAACGCAGTACGTGATCAAATATACTCAAGAATGAACTTGCATTTCCGGGTACATATACAAAATTGCTCGGATGATATCCCGAAAGAAATACACAGAAAATACGTCCCCATTGTTTCATGGTACAAAAATGGTCAAGTATGATTATTCTATATGCAAACTGCAACTGTATATATTCCCCCTTTCCAACGAAATATTTGTCAACATTTTGAAAAATAAATTGGCAGAATCTGCAACATACAATATTTCACTTCAAGACGCGTTCGATTTATTTCTAGGTTAAACTTAACTTTGGCTGACAGAACTGCGAAATATTTAGGCCATAAACAAACTTGGCCGATTTGGAAAATATTAATTTGCAGGAACCAGCTAAACCCACATGCTATACCAAATAGTCACGTGGCACGTAACTGATTTAACTAATCTTTTTATTCAGTAGATGAAACCCATTGCCATAAAATTCAAGCTTCCAACGAATATTTTGTTTTCAACCTCCCACCACGGACCCCACACCGCGGCAGTAACTGATCATGATACAGAGCCAGTGATTATTTGTTGCCCCGGGGGAGGCGCGAACTCATGATATCTGAGTGGCAGTCAAGACACTAACCACTGTTTCAGCGACCAATATAATTAACCTATAACGAACAATTATATACCTGTCAACAGCAAATACTATGATTTCAAAAGTACACAAATTCATGCGCTATACCCACGCTTTAATTTACTTCTACTCAGTATTCGTTGTTGTAAGAATATTCGTGTTTTTGTAGTATTTTTACTTATTCTTTCGCGTATCATATTGAAACGTGATTTACCCAGGATAAAGACATTATTTAAACAATATTGGATTTTATTATAATCTAAACGATGCCTGGATCTTATTATTAAAACAATGCCGGGATTTTAACATTATTTAAACAATGCCATGATCTTAGCATTATTTAAACAATGCCTGGATTTTATCATTATTTAAACAATACCTGGATTTTATAATTATCTATACAAAGCATGGATTTTATCATTATTCAAACAATGCCCGAATTTTATAATTATTGAAACAATGCCCCAATTTTAAATTTATTTAAACAATGCCTGGATTTTATCATAATCTAAACAATATAAGTATTTTATAATAATGCCTGGATTTTATCATTATTTAAACAATGCCCGAAGTTTATCGTTATTAAAGCAACCTCTGGATTTTATCATTATTTAAACAATGCCTGGATTTCATAATTATTTAAACAATGCCTAGATTTTATCATTATTTAAACAATGTCAGGATTTCATAATTAACAAACAATGCCTAGATTCCATAATTATTTAAACAATGCCTAGATTTGATCATTATTTAAACCGTCAGGATTTCATAATCATCAAACAATGCCTGGATTTCGTAATTTTTAAAACAATGCCTAGATTTTATCATTATTTAAACCATGTCAGGATTTCATATTATCAAACACAATGTCTGAATTTCATAATTATCTAAACTTCCCAGATTTTATTATTATTTAAACAATGTCAGAACTTCACAATTATCAAATAATGCCTGAATTTCATAATTATTTAAACAATGCCAGGATTTTATCATTATTTAAACAATGCCTGGATTTTATAATTACGACTCATTTCGGGATCGTCTCGGGTGGATGTAATAGAAAAGATGTTAACATGGCATTCAGGCTAGACATACTCTTTGAAGTGTTGATAAATCGTAATTCCTTTGTTCTCTCTCTTTAATAATACCTCCTTTGTTCTCTCTCTTTCAACCTCTTTAAATAACGTTCTTAGACACCGCATACTAATGATCACTAGTGAAGACTCCAATATGAATTTTTTTTAATGGAGAAACAAGTCGGCATTAATGTATACGTACACATATTTAAATATAAAACTGTACATATAGATTTCGGGAATGAGATCGATTCCTCTTGTCAACATTGTCGATTGAAAAGAGATTCCCGAAAACTATCCGTACAGTTTTATCATTAAATAAAGTACAGCAACGTTATTACTGTGGGTTTGTTTCTCCATTTTAAGACTCGTGCTATTGTGAGTATTTTTTAATCTTTTTAATAGTGATATACTTTTATATTGATCAATTTACAAACAGTATCTTCCAGTTTGGTCTCCTTCCTCTCATAACTGTTCAAACCAAATCTAAAACTCACAATAAGTCACAATGTTTAGTTTGTCCGATCAGATTTGGATCCTGCAGAGCGCGAGCCACTTCTTGAGGTGTCTCCAATGACCATTCACCCCCCCCCCCCCCCCGACCGCCCTCACCCCCGTGAGTCTACTGGAGAATTCATAGCGAAAAGAGACTCTTGAAAGGGAGGAAAAAGGTTACTTTACTAGGATGCTTGCTACCTTCAAATTCTGTCTTCCATACCGCTACTGTCAATACAAATCAAATCTCAGATTTCAATTCTCAAAAAATATTGAGCTTAAAAAGAGAGGGTATTTCTTGGATGGAATATACCATGGGATAAAAAGAATTTGCCTCTTCGGTAGCTCGCGAGCTCCTATACAATAACGTCTTAAGAAGAAGGCTGAGCTATATAAACTTTATCTTCAAGCTAGGATCGGTAAGTTAAAGGTAATTTTGTTACAGAAATGAATCAACCGACGTTTTGCGTAGATCAAAACATTTGTATTACATGAAACCGTTTCATGAAGCTTGCAAAAACTCTAGTATGAGATAGACTTCTCAAAACTCCATTACGGATAACAGAACTGCTACATTAAGCTGGCTGGCAGGATATTAACTAGGCGTGATTCCTACTCGGATTCTAAAAGAGAACGAGATACTGTTTTCTGAACATTTCACTAAACCACACAACCTTTGAAGAGTTGAACCAGAATTTCCAAGTGCATTAAAACAGCGAATGTTAATTACCGGCCCCATTTCCGTCTTAACAACAGCATAAAACATTTTGATAAACTTTTACTGTTTTCTGAACATTTCACTAAACCACACAACCTTTGAAGAGTTGAACCAGAATTTCCAAGTGCATTAAAACAGCGAATGTTAATTACCGGCCCCATTTCCGTCTTAACAACAGCATAAACATTTGATAAACTTACACTTACCACACATTCCTTACTTAGTCCTAGTCAATGTACAACTATACATCTCATCGTCAATAAAACTGTCTTTGTTAAATAAGAAAATTCATAAAAAAATATATCAAGATTTTCTTATTATGGTCGATTCACGTTCATCTGTCTGCTCGCCAAAGTAGGTTTTAGTTAGATGTAGCAATAAGGATAGCTACTTCTTGAATGGCTAAAATCTATGTTTCCGATATATTGTTTGGCTGAATTCAATGTTTCCCTTATTTCAATTGGCTGAAATTAATGTTTCCGATATCTCGATTGGCTGAAATCAATGTTTCCGATATCTCGATTGACTGAAATCAGTTTCCGATATCTCGATTGGCTGAAATCAATGTTTCCGATATCTCAATTGGCTGAAATTAATGTTTCCGATATCTCGATTGGCTGAAATCAATGTTTCCGATATCTCGATTGGCTGAAATCAATGTTTCCGATATCTCGATTGGCTGAAATCAATGTTTCCGATATCTCAATTGGCTGAAATTAATGTTTCCGATATCTCGATTGGCTGAAATCAATGTTTCCCTTATCTCAATTGGCTGAAACCAGTGTTTCCGAAATAGTAGGCTTACTACGATGCAGATGCAAAATGTTTCTTCAGTAAAACATCTGAATACTTATATGAACAGACAACACACCTTATTTAGATCATCAACATGCCGATTTATGTCGATCATATAACATACAAGCACAAGTACCACAAGCTTGTAACGAACAAGTCAAACCCAAAAGAACGATGGACTTCATCCTTTATCTCAGTAAAAAGACATAGACAACTGGCTATGCGGGCACAAATAAGAGGTATTTTTTATCATTTTTGCATGTAAATTACACGAGTGGGTTATTATTCAAAACAATCAAGAAACACTGTTGTCTATGAGGCTGTCTACGGCCTGAGGGAGATACGTTGAACTGGTGTCCTGGTTGGAAGGTCCTGGTTGGAAGGTCCTGGTTGGAAGGTCCTGGTTGGAAGGCGGGAAATTTCAATGAAAACATGTTATGAGAGCAATGGTACTGTGGTTTTCTTACCGGAATATCTGTACACCTATATATTTTTTTCTTAAACATACAAAAAATTATAATAGATCAGTGCTTGGGCACTTTGGGAACTACTTAGCTAAATGGCTTGTGAAGCAAAAGTTTAAAATCCCAGTTTCCGTCTTCCTTTTGGTGATGACACATACGGCATAAAAGGCTAGCCTTGGCATACGTTGTCCTCATTGCTGGGCATTGGAACGATAATTAGATAGAATGGATAATAAAGGATACAACAAAAAAGAAATTTTGACTGAAATTGAATGAATGTGTGCTTAAAGAGGGCTGCTAAAATAAAATACCAGGCGAATTACTAGCATAGGCCTAGCTTCATTGGTCCATGGTTCGTGCTTCAGCGGTAAACAATATTAAAGATTATTTTTCAGTTTGCGCGCGTAGATATTGCTCTGGTACCAGCTAAATTAGTTTTTTATATACATGCAATTAAACTGTACTCAGAATCAAGATTTAATCTTGTAATATGAACAGCTTTGAGTATGTCTGTGTGGTCTGGGCTAAACTAATAAGATAAATTATAATTACTGCAAGCTCATCATTGTTCGTTTGCATTTGATCCGAGTAGATTGTCTGATATAATCTCGAATTTCGTGTGCTTGTGTTGGTATGTTATGAATACAAATCGACGGGTTTATGATTTATATCCGAAGGGGAAATGTTTCTTTGTCTATATGAAGATTCAAATGCGCTATTGGAGAAATAGTTTGATATTTATCACAATAAGACAACGATATAGGAAACGTTCATTACCAACCAATCAGGTGCTACCCCTGCGCATGTGTCACATCTTCACCCGTGAGTGGACAGATGAAATGAAACGGACAAGTCAGGACAAATTTTTGACAACAGTCGCACACAGTTTAGCAATACAAAAACAACCACACATGGTTTTTGAAGATATGGTGATGTGATGAAGATTTGAAATATTACTATTGAAATAAAAAAAAAAAAAATTTAAATGCGATATGCTCTGATTTTAGACCTGTCACCTCCGGAGTTCCTCAGGGTTCCATTTTGGGCCCTCTCTGTTTTAATTCATTCGTCAATGTTTTCCACTAGTAGTTGATGCTGAAAATGTTATTTGCTGTTGATGCGGCTTTTGCTGTTATATATTATATTCAGCATGATCAAAAAGCTTACTTATAAACAGAAAACTGTCGTAATCCCAATATGCTCGTGCTAAAATGAGTCAAATGATTTTAGTTTCTAATGCCTAGCACGGAATTTGCTTTATATTTCTCCGGCGATGTCATTGAGTGAGTGAATGACTTGCAATGCCTAGGACTAACTAACGCAGTCTCAGCAACTAAACATACCAACAATAAAACTTTTAATATCAGCCGAATAACTAGGACATTTGTTGGTATACGTGAACTTGTTCCACCATGAGTGTATTCAAGCTGTTCGTGGTCTTCCTTACCCGAACAACCATTTGATAGTTCGGGTCCAATGTCGGCCGGCCACCTTGCCGCAATTCTCGTATAATATTATAATCTCAAGGATGATTTAAGAGTGAAATGGTTTGATGGCGTACCGCTTTCAAGAACAGGAAAGAAGCATGAATAAATAAGACTTAAAAATGATTTTTTTATTTTTATTTTACAAACATTGCCCTTTTAAGTATTTTTGAGACTTGGTTTGTGGGAAATATGCCATTTCCGCTTACTCTGGAGTAAGCCTGCAAACTCCTTTCTTGTTGTTGTTGGTGTTGTTGCTGTTGTTGTTGTTGTTGAGGGGGGGGGGGGGGGGGGGGAATGTAAAGGTCTAAAAAAGGAGTTTCGCGTTGAGTTAAAGGTACAGGAATTTTAGGATAGGATATTTATTATTTATTTATTAAAATGAAACTGTAAAATAAAATATAATGTGTTATATTAAACAGTACACAAATGATTTTTGATCAAATATAGCGTATATTTTTACTATTGTTGGTGAAACAACGGGCTAATTTTCCATAGATTTTAGCAAGTTTTAATTTATTTGATGTACGGACTTTAAAAGCTACATTTCTGTTCAATTACTGTGTGTTTCCACTTATAACAGAATATATGAACGTGTTTAATTTATGTCCTTTTTATTTGATTCTTGTTGTTGGTATGGGTAGTACTAATTATAAGTATCAATTACGAAGACCGCTTTTCAAGTTTAGTTAGGAATATGATCATTTGCAACGTCTGCGGTCAGGGGAAAATTTTGCACGCATCCCGAGTAAGCTGGAGGTCTCATCAGGGCTTGGATTCTTTTACTGCTCTATCCGCCACCCTGATATCGTTTGTGAAGTCGAAAGGTATTCGCTCTTGCCTCACCGAATGATTACTATGTACCATACTTTACCATTACTCTTATCTATGAGTAGTTGAAGATAATTCGTTAAGGGCATATAAACCTTTATTAATGGATGATCTAGTATTACATTTGTAGTTAATGATCAGTCCTTGGGCTTATTATAATAAATTTGTAAATCCCTTGTTATTCGTAAATTTTAACTATGTAGCTTTTTAATAAGTTGTGTAGTTTATTATCTCAATAACTGGTAAGTTCATTTCAATCATTTGCTTAGTTTATTATTTCCATAACTTTTGTAGTTTATCATTTTAATCTCTTTCACGCACTGATATGTGATCATATATTGAGGACGCTACTTTTCAGATGGTAAACGATAAAGGCTATTATAGAGATTCTGGCTTTGCTTTGAATGTATTAAATGCTGTAAATAGGTTTTGTGGTTTTGTTGTAAATGTCTTAAATGCTGTACATGTCGCTGCTCCCGAGATCGCTTAAGCAAATTGCAGAACCACAAATTTTCCTCGGAAATCGTCGGCTGAAATTCGTGCACGAATTTCCGTATTTGGGTCACATTATCACGGACCACATAAAAGATACGGCAGACATTGAACAGAGGCGTCGTAAACTATGTGCAACTGGCAACATGATTGCAAGGAGATTTGCCTTTAGTCACTGAGACGGGAAACTGCTGCTCTTCCGCTCGTATTGCTACAGTATTTATGGGTATTCCCTCTGGACGAACTATACCCGAGAGACCATGAGGCGTATCACTGTTCTGCACAATGACAAACACTACTCGCTATCACTCCGTCACACAGATGTTCATAGAAAACCGCCTGGACAACTTAAAAATCATTGTAAGGCGAAGAATGTCCAGTCTGAAAACCCGAGTGAGAAAGAGCAGCAATTCGCTCATACAACATCCTAATAAGTGAAGCAAGAAGACCTAAATTGCGGGAAAGTTGGGAAAATGAAGGGTTTGTTCCCTAAATGACTTCATCTCTCTATTGGCAAGGTGTCATCAGCAGAATCTGTCATCATTATTATACTTAAACGGTTATTGTTATTGCTAATATTTTACTTTTTCATTATTCATACATTCATTATTCATACTGTAACCACCTAAGGTCTCTAGTTGGAATTTAAGTTATATAATCTGTGCACTAACTATTATATATATCTCTCAATGCATTTTTCCCTCCAATATTATTACTGTTATTACCAGTATTATGATTACTATCTTTTATACCACTTCAGCAATTGTGTGGATATTGCCGTTTATTCATTTTTTATCATGCTATCTCATGTATCTAGATTGTGTAATGTTTGAATGTTTGTTTGCATGGTGTTTTTACGTTGCATGGAACCAGCGGTTATTCAGCAACGGTTCTATCACCAGAAATACACATCTCACACACCTCAATGAATGCCTGAGAATCGAACTCGCGGCCACGAGGTGGTGAGGTTGTGTATGTTACTGTTTGTATTTTGTATATTTTATGTATATTATTATTATTATTATTATTATTATTATTATTATTATTATTATTATAAATGTATTAAATGCTGTTAATCTGGCTTCGCTGTAGATGTATTAAATGCTGTAAGTTGGGTTTGTGGCTTTGCTGTAAAAGTATTAAGTACTGTAAATAGGTTTAATGTCATTACTGTAAACGTATTAAATGCTGTAAAAATATGCCACTAATAAAAATATATTATTATTATTATTATTATTATTATTATTATTATTATTATTATTATTATTATTATTATTATTGTTTTGTTAAAAATGACTGCTGCTTCAGCACTATTAATCTTATAAAGAGTCTTCTCTATCTTTCTGATGACGGGCTTTTCTTTTCGTTGTTGCTTAGACTGGCGAGCAACGCACCAAAGGGCATGGTAAAATTCGGTTGAGTCATTTGATTTATTATTGCTTATACAATTCTCTCTCTCTCTCTCTCTCTCTCTCTCTCTCTAACGCGACGTTTCCTCCTGATCGACAGGAGGAAACGTCGCGTTAGAGAGAGAGAGAGAGAGAGAGAGAGAGAGAGAGAGAATTGTATAAGCAATAATAAATCAAATGACTCAACCGAATTTTACCATGCCCTTTGGTGCGTTGCTCGCCAGTCTAAGCAACAACGAGAAAGCCGTCATCAGAAAGATAGAGAAGACTCTTTATAAGATTAATAGTGCTGAAGCAGCAGTCATTTTTAACAAAACATGTCTACGAGAGGGTCTCCTTCCGAAATATTATTATTATTATTTATAAATCAGTTATGTAGTTTAACGAGACCTATGATTCTTTTACGATCCCTTATAAAGCTTACTTGAAAAGGATTTGATCTTAAACAAGGGGTGAAAATCTTAGCACGAAGTCAAAGAAGTTGGACAGCTAAGTAGCAAAAAACCAAAGGAAACGGGTGGAAGTAAAAGGCAGAAACCACTGCAGCAGAAATTCGAAAGGACAGGAACTTCACTTTCCCTTGCTGAATACTAACACACACACACACGTCTTCCTCTTATCACTCACCACTATTTTCCAATCATGGTCTTGTGTTTATTATGAATATCACATAAAACTTGCTTTATCATTTTGTCTCTAGAAAAACGGGCAAACTTTTTATACCTTAATCAGTTTCGTATTCCAATAACACAGGGTACGATAAAAGGGTACACCGTCCGAGCCATAGCATGAAAAAAAGAAAATATTCCTTCTTAATATCATCGGATATGTCAGTCTAGTATAGGATGCGACAAACACAAATCATGTAAAAACTGCCATGTGGAAATATTATGATTTAAAGGCTGGCGTCGTTTTTATTTGCGACTTTCATCGAATTCGACAATTTTCGTTAATGCTCTTTATTTTTTTTTACTCATTTTTTTAATATCCTTGACAGGTTCAAAAAGCAAAATTCCGTTGCTTCAGGAACAGTAGAGCGCTAGGGTATTATGTATATAGCGTGTCAGATAGTAGCATAGCATAGTGAAAATGATTTCAAATACACTAAAGAAATGATACAAAATGAAAAAAAGTTTCCTCTTTTAGTGTCCTTATCGATTTTCGAACCTTTTGGTCATATAAATAAATACTGCGTAAATACGCAAAAATCGTTAAAAGTCTGATATAATTCAATGTCTTTTTTCGTATATTTTCCCAACTAAAGTCACACATTCTTCAGTGCAAAATTCTTGCTGTATAATACAGACAGTCGAGAGAAATATTTCATTCGTTGAAGTACAGAAAATCATATTACATGATGCGCACAATTGCTGACGATAATGAAGACATCTAAAAGAAAACAGAGCAATGAAAGAAAGAAGTTGAACCACACTACAGGAAACTAATTGCAAAATGTCGGCGAGTTCCTGCACTCGGCTGCCGCCCAGAAAAATGTGTGCCATTCCGTTAACGTTCCAATGTGAATTTCCTTTTTTTACGCGCTACACTCGCGCGCGCGCCCGCGAACTCCTCCGACAACTTTAAAAGCGTAAGCAGGGATTATCTAAACGCATCACTCCCCGAACTAACCACGACTAAATAAGCCGAATAATTCTTTTTAAAAGACTTTTAGATCCATTGAGCTAAAAATCACAGATGTTTCCCCTTGGGTTCCAATAATACAGTCGTATTTAGAGCGGCTGATCACATCGCATATTCACCGGTATTGGATCCTGGAATAAATTCCCTCTGTATTGGGGTAATCTTTTTTTCCTCCCCTGCCAGGATACCCCAGCTGCCGGTTCCAATATTAACTCTTAAATAAGCGTTCGTAGATTCCGCCAATGGCGGCGCCATTGCTCCTGCTGCTAGAGGCGGAAATATACACGTATGACATACGTACGTTCATACATTCGTGCCAGTGGGTGACTCCCGCGCAGTGTCGTGCCTGCACGGAGGGGGAGGAGGAGGAGATGACGGTCGTTATCTGTTTACTTAGTCATTCAATTTTCATTTGGGTTTTCTAAAGTTCTTAGCTTCACTAAACTATTAAAATCAACCAGTAATGAAATTATCATGAAATTTTGTTTATAAAGAGAATACGTAGAAAATTTTCATTGTTTGTTCAAAACATTCTGAAATCATTGAAAACAAATCAAACTTATAAAAAATTATCAATATTGAAGCCATGAATAATGTCAGTACCATTCAGTTTTTTTACAATTTAAAAAAAATTATTGCAAAGTGAGTAAACAAAAATCAATGGATAAATAGCTGGGAATGAAGAAGTATCAGAATTTATATATATTTTTTTTTCTTCTACAAACCTCCGATTCCAACTTACCCAACAAAGCATCACCGAAACACCGAAGTTAATAACAAACTTACTTCTAAAAATATTCAGAAACACAAAAGGAATGAGAGCAAAAATGAAACGATAAGATGATGAATTCATGTGTCTTCTGTGTTTGATTGCTATGACCATTTTATGAAGGATCCCAGGAAACACCAGTGAAGATATAATCACACCAAGACGACTTGCAAATTCGCAGTATAAAAATATTTCATAATAAAAAAAATCCGAGTGGATCTTTCTTCTTTGTCCAACCCGGGTTGGGTTGGGGATGGGGTAGGTTGGAGATCGAGAAGGTATGGGCGACTTGACACATCCGCTCTTCTGCTGCAAACCTGTTTATCCGCCCTCCGTAGGGACAGGGTAGGTAGGGGATCAGGAGGTTAGAGGAGACATGACACACCCACCCTCCTCCTGCAAACCTAT
>NC_087218.1:69903705-69918705 GCF_015104395.2 Macrobrachium nipponense | reverse complement strand
ATGGGTGCAATTAAAAGTTTAAGACAATTATCTCAGATACAAGGACAAGACAATTAAAGGATTATAGGTGACAGCTATTCAGAACTTTGGTAAACAAAACCATATTCACAATACATATTCAAAATACATGTTAGACATACATTACAACGAAGATAACTCTAAGGCAACTAATTTTTATTTAAGTCTGTAATTATATCTTTGAGGTCATTCTTAAACATGATACTCCGGCGTCTATTTTCCTTCGTGGCATATATCTTTAATTATGGATTTATCACGTTCCTAACTTTCGTGATTCAGTTGTACATACATTACTACATACAAATAATATAGATACTATATATATATATATATATATATATATATAGATATATAATATATATATATATATATATATATAGTGTGTGCGTGTGGTGTGTGTGTGTGCGCGCGTGAAGAAAGACGAATGCGTTATCATTTACTTTTCGGATAAATGCATTTTATCCCAACCCCGTAGGTAGGCATTCAGAAGGAAAACTGAATTTCCAGAGGCGGAGGCGAGAGGAGCATCACCTCTCGAGCTCCCGCTGTGAACAAGGCCATGAAGAGCTCGATAGCAGCAGCAAGAGAGGTATCGACTATGGGAAAATAAGCGATAGCTGTATCAAGAGCCATATAAAATTCATGAGCAAACAACAACGACGATGCCAGAGCTCTCTCGGAACCACAAAACCAGGCAACAACAGTAGCAGCAGCAGCAGCAGCAGGGAAAGCAGTAGGAGAGGTAGCAGCAGCAGCAGTAGTGGTAGTAGAAGCAGAAATAGCAGCCGCAGCAGCAGCAGCAGCAGCAGCATCCTGCCCCCTCCCCAACTTAATCTCGAGGTGATGGATGATCGAAGGCCGAGAACCCGGGCGAGTTCCTTAACACCCGATTGCGTTTTGGCACCGAAACGCCAACTCCCGCAAAGACTTTTATATCAGCTCTCAAAGATCTACCATCCAGCCTTACTAAGACTTTTATGACTTCCTCCTCTGAAAAAGGGGAGGGAGGAGGGGGGAGGGGGGAGGGCGGTGGGGGGAAGGATGAAGGAAGGAGTCCCCGAGTCCTTCCTGTCACTCAATTCTACCCCTGCCCCCTTCCACCGACCACCCTCACCACCGCATCCAACCCTCTCCCCTCTCCTTGCCTGTCTTGCTTCTTGCCCACTCTCTCTTCCCCCACCCCCGCCCACCTAATCTCCCTCCCTCCCCTCACTCCCTCCATCCCACCCTCTCCCTCTCTACCCCACTCACCATTTTTCTTTTCCTGTTCAAAGACAGGACTTGAAAGTGAGTAGGTTGCTTGAGTTAACTTGATGTCTGACGCTCCTCGGGAACAGATCTGATCTCAATTGCAATAAAAGCACTGACCTGAACACATGGATATTGAAATCATGCAGAAATTGTAAAACGATATGGTTTGCTACGCCTTTGAGTATATACTACACTAGCGCTGAATAACTTCAGTGAGTGACTAATTTATTGTCTGTTCCGGAAAAACATTACAAACAGCGTTGATTACATCTACGATTCACTCTTTATGAGGGCAAGTCTACCATTAGAGTACAGGGAGACCGACGTTCTTAACAAGATCAGACCTAAATCTTTCTTATCTTTATTCTCTAAAACCTAGGAAAAGAAGGGGAGATGAAAAATGACTGAGAACTAGATATGAGCAGAAACTGTACGCATTTAGCAAGTGAAGTGATAGATTAGATCATATCTTTGGAATATTTTTTCTTTTCGTTCATTAGTTTCAAATCCCGATGTAAACAACACATTTCAAGAAATTCCCTTCTCTGCGGGCTGCTACTGGGTTTAACTGATGAAAGGTTGTTTATATAATTTATATAAATACATAGACTTATATAAATAACTAAGACTTATATTCTCTTCCATCTATAACCAGTAGGGCGGCCTAAAGGCGAAAACTCGCGCAGTTCTAATTAAAAAAAATAATTTAAATTTGGATTTATGTTATTTTTATAAAAATAAATCTTAAATATGGGATGAAATTCAAAGACGTAAGGTTTTACCTGCCGAAAGCATTTTTCTTTTATCTTCTATACCTTTGGAGATATTAGCATTTAAATAGCGTTAGGCCTAGTTCGTGGCAAAAATTGTAATGCAATGATAAAAGCATCACTTAAATGTGAATTTATGAAATTTTTATAATAATGAATCTTAAATATGGGATGAAATTCAAAGACGTAAGGTTTTACCTGCCGAAAGCATTTTTCTTTTATCTTCAATAATTTTGGCTTTATTAGCATTTGAATAGCGTTAGGGCCGGGTCGTAGCAAAAATTTTAATGCAATGAATAAAAGTCATTTAAATGTGAATTTATGATATTTTTAAAATAAATCTTATATGGGTTGAAATTTGAACATGTAAGGTTTTACCTACCGATACATTTTTCTTTTATTTTCAGTACCTTTGGAAATATTAGCATTTGAATAGCGTTAGGGCCGGGTCGTGCCGGACCGCCAGGAATGATCCCGTTTCCAGTAAGACTTCGCTTCGCTCGTAATTATTTCAGCCGAACCTCTTTCAAGGACTCGAATCAGTTTGTAACGTTTCATGCGTCCGCACGCACAAAGACACATGTTTACCTCGCCTAATTATATACCTACAACATCATCATTGTTAGCAATGTATAAAACGCGATAAGATTACCGCAGATGTGTGTGTGTGTGTGTGTGTGTGCGACGGCACGACATTTCAACACGTGTAGGTGATCTGGCAAGCAACTTTTATTCTAAATTCTACGAAAGGTTACGACGTTACCGGCCTCCGCTGCTGCTGTCTGGCTCGTTCGATTTTTGATTCAATCATTCTGAGAAAGGTGGCGAGTGGATGGTCCCCTCCCCCACCTCCCCTCCCTTGGTAGCCCATATAACCTGGCCCGACCCCCTCACCTCTCTCTCTCTCTCTCTCTCTCTTTCTTTCTAGAAAAAAAACTCCTCTAATCTTTCGCTTCGCATTAACTGCCGTTAATGTATGCATCAGATATATGTTTATTTTTGTTATCTATCAATATAATTTCTTTGTATTTTTAACTTTTCGCTTTTTCAATACACGGTCTGTCTGTTTTGTCAAAAGCTTGCATGGAAAACTGAAGGTCTTTACTGCTTGTTTTACATGATGTTTGTGTTCATTTTGATCAAAAGTCATAATAAATAACTTATTTAATCTGACAATATACCTAATGCAGATATTCGTGTACAATAACAATTAAAATAATACTAACGGTCATGACAACAACATAATAACAATCCCTCCTTTATTTTTTTGCAATCAGCTGAGCGCAAATATTCACCTGACCTCTACCAGGCCATTTCAAGTGCATCTCGATCGCCATTGCACCCAGTTTTAGGGGGTGAAATTATTTACTCTGGGTCACGGAAGCCATTCCCCTTCAAAGATCAAAATCACCAGTCATTCCCTCCCTTCTCTCGGTCTGGGTTTGAAGGTCCTTGATCACGACATCCACTAAAAATTTAATTGCAGGGACAAATTCAGCAGAGCCACACAGGGCTGTTTGGTCAATTGACGGTCCTTCCAAATTTTTATCTCTTATAAAACCTAAAAGAAAATCTGTTTGAAAGCACAATGGTTAAATAATTATGGAAAATCTCTCTGGATATTACTGGATTACTTAAGGCTGTTGGAAACTTCTCAATTGAAAGGCAGTTCAGTTTAGTCCAGTGGTTCTCAACCAGGGGGAGAATTCCCCCATGCCGGGGGGAGAGGTTTGTTGGTTGGTGGATGGACAGGCTCAAACTGGCTCTAGAACCACGCAAAATGCAATGTGCATCGGTCCTTACTAAGGAGTCATGCCGGACTTTCTCTCCGGTAGCCTTTTTTTTTTTTTTTCGTATTTTGTTGCATATTATTTGGAATGCACCTTTTCAGGCAGACAATTTTAGAAAAGGGGGAGGAGGAGGGGAGAGGCGCTGTTGGCATTCTGACATATAGTTAAAAAGTGCATGGGCCAAGAAAAGTTGAGAGTCATTGCTACTTTCAATTCCCCTTACAACCTTTACAACTGATTTAAATTAATTTTGATGAACTGTTTAAATATTAATATAATATATTTCGAGGTGGCGGTGGGGCCCAACTGAGTGGCTGTTCATTACAGATGATACTTCAAACCGCTTCATTGTCTGGGATCTAAGACTACAGATTAAAAGGCGAAAATATTTATATTATTAATTGTTTTTAAGGGGAGAGGGAAAATTTCACGGTGTTGATTTTCATGCCTCTGTCAGATTCATAAGAAATATATGAGAAAAATAAAGAAATAATAAAATAAGCTTATTTATGGTTTTATAATCAATTAATAATTCCTTGTTGGAAGAGTCGGTTGCGTGCTCGTCCACCCTTTCGGTAGTCGCGAGTTCGATTCCCCGCTCTGCCAACGTGGAATCTCAGGAGTTTATCTCTCGTGATTAGATAATTCATTTGTCGATATAATGTGGTTCAGATCCCACAATAAGCTGTAGATCCCGTTGCTAGGTAACCAATTGGTTCCTAGCCACGTAAAAAATATCTACTCCTTCGGGCCAGCCCTAGGAGAGCTGTTAATCAGCTCAGTGGTCTGGTTAAACTAAGATATAATTTTACAATCAATTAACAAAAGATTATTATTATTATTTGTGAAATGGTTAGGCTGAAAGGTTCTTTACTTTGGATGCCACTTTCAACAACCATTATTTTACTAAATCTATTATTAAACGATTGATTAAGGGAAAGTCTAATCGTTATGAAAAAATGTTAGCACCAAATTAACTATTCAATTTTTTTTATTTATCGAGAGGTAAATTGAAATGCAGTTAATTTGGGATGGTACGTTCGTCCAAACCTCTTTAGTCTATATAACCTGCAAGGAAAGTTATTTAATAGCAAATTAATATATATGATATGTACAACTCATTACCTCTAATTAACTATTTTTGGACGTGTGGTGAAGGAGCGGATGCGGGGGATGTGGGGGGGGGGGGCGTACCTGGGGTGGGGGGGGGGGGAGATATCATACTATTAACCTTCGATCTGGAATTCACTTTAGAAGAGGAAGTATTTCTGGAATGTTAGGTACGCCACAATGCCACTATTTCACCTTCGTGAACATTTTCCCCATTTGTATCCAAATAGAAATATAATATTTAAGTTAAACAAAATCAAAACCTGTTTAAATTGACCTCAAATTCTTCTCTGGACGGACACCACAGGGCATCGAACAACCAACGGTGCCATGATACCAAAAAGATGGCTCTGGGAGTGGCGTTTTTCTCAATGGGACTTCAGGTCACCAATCATGCGAGGCCCATAATTCAGGCCTTTATGACAAGATATGGTTCCCGTGTATTCGGATGCTGAGGTGGCAAATGTCCCTTCTCCTATCTGACAGTTTGTCTTTCCAAATGGATGAAGAATGAGGTCTTTTTTTTCTTTTTTGCTTGCTTCTGTTCATTTGGAAAGGACTGTGTCAATAAGAGAGAGAGAGAGAGAGAGAGAGAGAGAGAGAGGAGAGAGAGAGAGAGTCTAAGCTTATGAAAAACGAGAAGCTATACATCATAGTAGAGGAGAGAGAGAGTGGAATACAAACCCCTATACTTGCGAAAAATTGAAGCCTTACATTATGGCAGAGAGAGAGAGAGAGAGAGAGAGAGAGAGAGAGAGAGAGAGAGAGAGGATGGAACACAAAACTCTATACTTACGAAAAATTTGAAGCTTTACATCATGGCAGAGAGAGAGAGAGAGAGAGAGAGAGAGAGAGAGAGAGAGAGACCTCACCTCACGAAACTTTCCAGAGCTCACGGCAGTTAGAGAGAGAGAGAGAGCCCATCGAGTTAATTGAAAAACCAGCACTGGCTATGAAGGAAAGCCAAACTCAATAAACCTTTGCCCTTTAAATCATAATTTGAATCGTTAAAAAATGAAAGTTTAATTATAAAAGGCAGAGGCTAAACTCTGCATTCCACCTGTATTACAGGGATTAAATAATTGCAAAATGGCCAAACCATCTCACACTAATGCCTACACTTCATTTCTGCCATTCACGCTAAAAGTGCAATATCCGTTCTCCCTTTCTACAGTGTATATGCATACTATTATTTAGGCCTGCAGTGTTCACTCATACCCAAACTCAGTCCTGCAATGCGTAAGCATGCTTTTAACTAATCCTTTCAATGCTTTCAATGCGTATGAACACATTTACTTTACTTGGCAATGAAAAATAATATTCTTAACTGGTTTACAATGTGTATGCATACAAGCAATTCGCCCTGTATTGAATAAGCTTACTCTTACTTAGGCCTGTAATTAATTCGCGAACTCTTGCATACACATGCAATATTAGCATACTCTTTGCTTAGGCCGTGATGGATGAATATGTATACTCTTACTTACGCTTGTCATGAATCTATATGCATACCATTTCTATGGCTTGTAATGAACATGCATAGTCTTACGCAGGACTAGTTTATATGCATTTTCCTGCTCAGGCCCACAGCACACATACATACATTGACATCGGCCTAAAACCCACAGACGTTTTTTGTTTGCATGGTGTTTTTACGTTGCATGGAGCCAGCGGTTATTCAGTAACGGGACCAACGGTTTTACGTGACTTCCGAACCACGTCGAGAGTGAACTTCTATCACCAGAAATACACATCTCTCACACCTCAATGGAATGCCCAAGAATCGAACTATCGGCCACCGAGGTGGCAGGCCTACGCAGACATTGTTGTACATGTATATACAAAACCATTGGGGATTTTCGAACAAAGAAATAAGGAAAGTTAATATAGTAAAGTTACCCACTAATTCTTCTTTGAGGGTTGACAGATTCATACAGCCCCAGGATAAAAGGGGATGGTTGAGAGTAAGGGTAAACAGATTTCAGCGAGAAGTTATGGGCCACAATGAGACCCAAAATAAAATTCAACATAAGTATATACAGTAAAAAGCTATTTTTCTAGTCTTAACAAAGGGTTAGTGGGATTGGTAGTCGCGGTCTTCTTGTTCCAGGGGGAGGGGGAGGGGGAGGGGGAGGGTAGGAGGGGGAGAAGGGGGGAAGGGACAGGAGGGAGAGGGAAGGGGGGAGGGGGAGGGAGGAGGGGGGAGGGGGGGAGGGGGGAGGGAGGGAGAGAAGGGGAAGAGGGAAAGGGGGGGGGGAGGGAGAGGGCAAGGGGGAAGGGGAAGGAGGAGGGAGGGGGGCGGGGAGGGGGAGGGAGAGAGGGGATTTGTCCAACCTCTCTAGCAGTTTAATACTCTTTGTTACAATTAAAAGGGTGTTCTTCCAGTTTCCCATTCAGTACATTGTACTTTAGGTATTCATTTTCTGGATCTATTTATTTTGCTGTCCAACCACTTGGACTCCCTCGCTTCACTGTCGTAAGCGCTGAATGGCCGAAAATGCTCCACAGTTCTAGGCTATGTAACCTAAATTTCATGATAATTCCTTCTAGCAATGTCCCGAAGTTGGAGGCTGAACTGAACGGGAGAGAATACAAAATGGGGTTTTCCGTAAGAATATTTTTCCATCTCATGAAAGAGACGTTGCTTGACTTTCGGAAATTTCTGGAGAGAAGTCCACTGCCCTGCGGTGGAAGGAATGAAGTAGGAATGAATTCGAATAGATTCACATCAACCGTGCATTTGACGTCTTGGCCAGTCCCTTACGACGCTCCTGATTGGCTGTTGATAAGCCAATCACGGGGCTGGAAACTCTCAGTCTCTCTCTAGAGTTCGCATAGGCAGGATGTAAGTTCGACCTCTCCTGAAAAACGTATCCCTCAGGGAATGTGGAACATACATGTGAACTCTGAGAGAGACTGAGAGTTTCCAGCCCTGTGATTGGCTTACCAACAGCCAATCAGAAGTGACTGGCCTAGACGTCAAATTCACGACACGGTTGATGTGAATCTACTATAGTAGTATTTCAAAACAATGGCGTGAAAGTCCAGAGCCCTTGGAGTTAATCACTTCCAAAAAATGGGAACACGTCACCTTCTTCTTTTTTTAACTCTTCCTGAATTCTACATTCTACCTCCATTGACACTTCCCATAATTTCTTCTTCTTTTATCTTTCTTACTCTAGAAAAAGAAAAGACTCGTTTCTGATACTTGCCAAAGGCTTCCGGAGCCTTGTGCGAGATGGTTACAAGGAGTTACAAGGATTAGGATGTCTCAAAGACTTGTTAGTCCATCCGAGGAGACATCATGGGATTCAACACAGAAATAATAGAATCGGTTGCAGACCTTCACAAAATTATATTGTTTGCTTGCTCGGAATCATTCACTCACTACGCTTCACGTAGTGTAGTGTAGTGGTAGTAAAGGAAGACGCCGTTTTAAAATCTTAAGATTTTCAGTTATTGTTATAATAATTATATAATTATTATTGTTATTATCAGCAGAAGTTAATGGCAATTTCTAAATCACTCCACTTAACACACATCTTTCACAACGTAGTCTAAAGAAGAACAAACATTTCCATGAACGTAAACATACAGGGGGTACAGGCACACAAGCAGTCAAGAAGAAGAAGAAGAAAAATAAATAAGCGGAGAACTTGCGCGCCAGCACATAAATGCATACGCATTTGCATTCTAACACTGGCGCAGACTCTCTTTATGCCCCCGGGATGTTCTCACGACTGTCTTTATTCCCTGTGGACTCATCTCAGTCTTAGGGAAAAGGTGCGAAACCGTCTTACTGCTGCTGGTCGTGGTAACAGGATTTTGAAACAGCAGATGGTGAGAGTGAAGTTATTGTCATCAATATCGTTAGTACTAGTAGTAGTATAGTAGTAGTAGTAGTAGTAGTAATAGTTGCTATTGTAAAATGAAAAAGGATTGTGTAAGTGACAATTCTATAATAAATTACTGTAAAGGATTTTTTTTGGCGGGGGCGGGGGACGGTCGAAAAAAAGTATATCTTACTTTAACCAGACCACTAAGCTGATTGACAGCTTTCCCAGGGCTGGCCCGAAGGATTAGATATTTTAAAGTGGCTAGCAACCAACTGGTTACCGAGCAATGGGGTCTACAGGTTATTGTGGGCTCCGAACCACATTATGTCGAGAAATTAATTTCTAATCACCAGAAATATATTCCTCTGTTTCCACGTTGGCAGAGCAGGGAATCGAACTCGCGACTACCTAATCTTTTGGTAGAGAGAGAGAGAGAGAGAGAGAGAGAGAGAGAGAGAGAGAGATCTGATGAATGGTTTCACCCCGCTGGCGTGGAGGATCACTACGAAGAGGCCCCTGTAGTTTTAGACTCAAAACACTGGAATACAGTTTAATGAAGAACTGGTCGCTCACGACTGTTAATAATTTCTCTTCATTGTGAAGCGCTCCACCCGTGGCAGCAACCTACGATAGTCGACTGTCCACGGAGCACACAATTTGCTGCATAATAAAGAAAGACTGGATTGACCAGACCGTGCCAAACTCACCCTGTTCTCGCTGGAGTTTCAAACTCGGGATCTCGCGCTCAGTTGATGTATCCCTCAGGAGAGGTGGCACATACATCCTGCCTATGTGAACTCTCGAGAGAGACTGAGAGTTTCCAGCCCTGTGACTGGCTTATCAAAAGCCAAGCATGAGCGTCGTAAGGGACTGGCCTAGACATCAGATGCGCGGTTGATGTGAATCTACTATAGCTTACACCACAAAAAAGAGAGTTGGCGCTATTTCTATTCACCAAGCTGAAATAATGCTAGCACGGGCTCTTGCTCTTCAGATTCTGAGAGAAGGAATATTGTGCCTCTTCGTGAAGATTGCTTTCAAAGATGACACCCCGGCATCATAAATACTCTCCCCCCCTAACCCCTACACAAAAAAGTAACCATTGTGACTTTATGAACATTATCGGGCCCTTGTGACGGCCTCTTGCCAGGCTGTTTCCAGTAATTAGGCAAGTTAGGGCCAATTAACATATATAATAACAGACACTATCAGGGAAAGACATAACAAAGACTATCAGGAAAAGACTACACTATACTGCTCCTGAGTATTAAGGATGAAAAATGTCTGGTTACAGAGTGTCTAATAAAAAACGAAGTGAGTTTGTCTTGCGTTGAAATGACTTCCAATTGACCTCTGGGCAAGGTGAAAAACCCGCAGGACTACTTTGCTAGGATACAACCTTTCCTAGTGACTGAAGGATCCCTGGAAAAAAAAGGGGGTAATCTTTGAAATCAAATGGCTACAGCGGCCGCGTTCAACAGCACGAACGAACGAACGAACAAACGTCCGCTTTCAACCGCCCGCATTTGCCGCATGCATTAACCACCTCGAGACTGGCGGGGAAGGTTAAAGCAGCGAGTGCCATTTGGGCCGTTGGCACAAAGAGGCGACGGAAGGCGTCCTTTTGTTCGCCTCCTTCAGAAACCAAAACGAGAGCGCTCAAGTGTATCCTGAAGTGCCCGGGCATAATGGCGACTCATAATGACGACTACAAGTTTTGATTGTGACAAAGAAACAACAACTTCCGTCAGAAGGAAACGGCAAAAGATACAGCGCTGGAGACGCCCGTTATGTCAGCTCGCTCGAGGAGGAGGAGGAGGAGGAGGAGGAGAATGAGGAGGAGGAATAAAGGAGGGAAGGGGAGAAAGGCAGAAGTGAAAAGAGTACGAGGAATGAAAGAGTAAAGATGGAAAGAGGACGAGAAATTAAAGAGTAAAGATGAGGAGAAAAAATTGAGGAGGCAGGTGATTAGAATAGAAGGAGATTTAAATGTAAAATGACGAACAAAATACAAAAAGCAAAATAAATATGTAAAGAGAAGCGAAAGGAAACAGCAGAGTAAGTAGGAGGAAGCATAAACGAAAAAGAAAAAGGTTACTGTAAAATATAGTAAATAAGCAAAGAAATAAAAGACAACCAACCGAGAATCATTAAGTATAAGGAGATAAAAGCAAGAAAAGATAAAGGAAAACCAAAAATGCTACGGTATACAGAAATGAATGTATTCAATAAACGAGAAAATAGCAAAACAGAAAATAAAATAGAAAGAAAAGGAATAAATGAGAACGGTGGATAAAGGGAACTGGAGAAGGACAAAACAGGGAGAAGAAAAAGGAGTTGAAACTCCATCCTTTTCTCTTTTCATTCTTCGTTATGAATGATGACAAATGACTTCTATCACTGGTATATCGACGTAATATAAAATACAAACAAGGTATTTGGTCATCAAAAAAGTGAAACGACGAAGTGCGAACCTTTTCATCCTTTTACTCAATGGAAACCTCAAGAAAAAAAAAAAAAACTCAAAAGAAGTCTAGGTTTTACAATCCACCACTTAAACGAAGGGTACTGGCCATTTTAGTGCCTTCGAAGGTCATTACGATTGGATTATCTCCTGCAGGTGAGGTGCAGGTGCCGTCTAAGATAACTCAAGCATTTGAATAAATCAAGGCGAACCCAAAGGCATTACCAGAAATAGAGGCATCTTTTAATTTCTCTTTTAAAAATCTCCTTTGCGCATCTTGTGCAGAATGGAGTCAAGACTGTGTACCTGGTTTTGAATTAATATTTTCCTTTGATATAGTTTTGATAATGTAGAGTTATGGACATCTTTGAAAACATTTTTGTAATCATATTCATATACTCTTAAGAGGGCCAATCAATCGTAAATGATTTTTAAGCCAGGAGCAACAAAACAGCATTATTCTTTAGGCCTATTCTAACCGATAAAATGAACCACGGTCCATAAGTCGTGCTACTCTGGTGGGGACAATTTCTTATATCCTAAGTTTTTTATTTTTTATTTTTTTTAGGGTTTTATATGAAAAGATTACATTTACATTAAATCTTTTCATATTGATTTGTTTGACTCAAAGCCGATGCAGTAAGACAAAGGGTGTTCATACGTAATTATTTTGCCTTTCCCACTATTATTGTAAAATGTCTTCACAGTTTTATTGTGGCAAGTCTCCAAAATGTAAGGTGAATAACATAAATATCTCCTTATATTTTTAATGTATTCTCTTGTCATCTTGTACTATATTTTTATTTCACACTAACCAATTTTTTCAAGGCATTATTTTAAACACACTCTTCAAGAACTCGTCTAAATTATTTTTATTCTTATTCAGAAGATTAGGCCTATTCATGTGAAACAAGGTGAAATAAGCCCACAGGGACCACTGACTTGAAATTCAGGCTTCCAAAGAATATAGTCTTCATTTGGAAGAAGCAACAGAAGGTAATGGGAAATACAGAGAGAAGAAATCATTCACTTGAAAATAAAAACAAATGGACAAATTAATAAATAAATAGAGAAAAATATAAGTTAATTCTAAACTACAATGAGATTCAAGTTCCAAAGTAAATGTCTTGAAGAAGAAGTACCCCCCGAACCCATTATTACTGATATTCCGCTTGTGATTGTGCAACCAGGAACCCTGAATTCAAAGAATTCGGTACCATCATAACGAAAAAGATTTAGATATCATGAAGGATAAGGAAAAAATACTTCAAAGAGTTATTTAGGCTAAATGTATTTTCTGCCATTCGATACCGTTGAGGTGGAAACCATCCTAGGAGAAATATAAGGAAACCTACGTAGGGGACAACGGACTACCAACAATTGAAATTAAACGCAAGACTGAAGGAACTCATCGAGGATCGTGACTGGACGAAAAAAAGGCGCGAAGAGATTGGGAGGTGACTTTGCCTCTTCAAAAATGTTAGTGAAGACGTTGTGGGCGTTGTAGGGTATGATTCATCATTTACTACTTCAGCTGCGCCTGTTTCTGATGATAAATTCAGTGCCTTAGTAGGGATGTGTTCCACAGATTTCCTATTAAGGCTGAATTTACCTGAACGGGTTAGGAAAGCTTTCATTGAACTGATAAATGAATATAGTATTTGAATATAGTATTTAGGCCAAAGGTCAAGCACTGGGACCTATGAGGTCATTCAGCCCTGAAAAGGAAATTGAGAGTAAAAGGTTTGAAAGGTGTAACAGGAGGAAAACTTCTCAGTTGCACTCTGAATCAACTGTTAGGAGAGGGCGAAAATAATATGGAAGAAAGAGAATATGTACGGAGGTACAATGAAAGGAATGAAAATGGTTGCAGCTAGGGGCCAAAGGCACGCTGCAAAGAACCTTCAGTATGACTACAGTGCACCCCATGAGGTGCACTGACAGCTCTACCCTCCCTACGGGGGTTGAACTGATAAAAGCCATTCACATCAGTAAGGCTGGTAAATTAAATACCATACTAATAATGGATAATGTTAACATTAGTTTAAAAAGTGGGAGATTATTAAGTGATAACAGTACTTAAAAGATACTGAATAAGTAGGCCATTATGATGTAATTACGTCAATTGAAACATAAAACGAATAATGAACAATAATAAAGACATACTTACTCAGTTTTCGGCTTGCCGTATTTTTACAGCTTGGTTAAAATGAAGAGAGAAAATTATTATTATTATTATTATTATTATTATTATTAGTAATAGTAGTAGTAGTAGTAGTAGTTTTAGTAGTATATTTCAGTCGATGACACCTATTCACATGGAACAAGCACGCAGGATCCATTGACTTGAAGTTCAATCTTCAAAAGAATGTAGGTTTCAACCTCCCACCGCAGACCCCACACTGCAGCAGTAACTGATCATGATACAGGGCTATGATACAGGGCCAGATTTTTCATCGCCTGGGGGAGATGCGAACCAGCGACAACTGAGAGGCATTCCACGACACTAACCACTATACTAGTGGACCAGCTGTATCATATAAACTTCCAAAACATCTTGAAAAGATGTTATTAGGAATTATATATCAAGAATCTATTTACATAATTCAAGAGACGTAATAAAAATCAAAACAACGTCACGATCAATTCTGACACCGAGTAAGTTTGAGATTTGTTCACTTACTGAAGTGCCCATTGAATCGGTATTAGAATATCTTCACTATTTATTGAAGTGCCCATTGAATCGGTATTAAAATACCCTCATTATTTATTGAAGTACCCATTGATTCGGTATTAGAATACCCTCACTATTTATTGAAGTGCCCATTGAATTGGTATTAAAATATCTTCACTATTTACTGAAGTGCCAATTTAATTGATATTATAATATCTTCACTGTTTACTGAAGTGCCTATTGAATCGGTATTAGAATGCCCTCATTATTTATTGAAGTGCCAATTGAATCTGTGTTAGAATACCCTCACTATTTATTGAAGTGCCCATTGAATCGGTGTTAGAATACCCTCACTATTTATTGAAGTACCCATTGAATTGCTATTAGAATACCCTCACTATTTATTGAAGTGCCCATTGAACTGGTATTGAAATATCTTCACTATTTACTGAAGTGCCAATTGAATCGGTATTAGAATACCCTCACTGTTTACTGAAGTGCCTATTGAATCGGTATTAGAATACCCTCACTATTTACTAAAGTGCCCATTGAATCAGTTTTAGAATGCCCTCACTATTCACTGAAGTTCCCATTTAATCGGTAATAGAATACCCTCACTATTTACTGAAGTGCCCATTGAATCGGCATTAGAATATCATCACTGTTTATTGATGCCCATTGAATCGGTATTAAATGGCATTCACTATTTACTTAAGTGCCCATTGAATCAGTATTGGAAAACCTTAACTATTTATTGAAGTCCCCATTGAATCGGTATTAGAATACCCTCACTATTTATTGAAGTGGCCACTGAATCGATATTAGAATACCCTCACTATTTATTGAAGTGCCCATTGAATGAATCTGTTTTAGAATATCTCGAAAACGAATAAACCAAATTGGGTTTGGAACAGTCGATGAAAATCTAAAATTTATCAAATTCTGTATTTGTATTTGTGATTGCTAGTTAATTCTTAACGGATAATTCTGTAAATTAACCTTTGGTATGACAATGGTCGGTCACCATCTGTCACCAGTTAAAAAAAAAAAGATGTATTTCATAAAATAAAATAACTATAGTAATAAA
>NC_087218.1:69881205-69901205 GCF_015104395.2 Macrobrachium nipponense | reverse complement strand
CTATTCGTGAACAAGTCTCAACCTCTGGCAACAATGAAATACAACCAATACTCCTTGTTTACACTTTGTAGTAGTAGTAGTAGTAGTAGTAGTAGTAGTAGTATATAGGATTTATGCCATGAGGTCGAGTGTTAGAATCCTTTAAGAAAAGGGTTTCCACAAGTAATCCGAGAACTTACTTTCTATCACTATTTCTCCATTGGAAAATTATATAATATAAAATCAATTAACAAAGTGAAGAAAACTTTGGCATTCGTCGTAACTCCTTTGATGTTTCCTACTACGACAGTGACGATCACTATAATAAATAGACAGTTGCATAGGATTAGATTGGATTATAGAATTTAGACTTCAAGCCAAGCACTGGGACCTATAGAGGTCATTTAGTGATGTATTATAACCCATGACTTTTTTCTTATTTTGGCAAAGCAAGTTTTAATGTTGTTCCGCAAGTTATATTTTACTGAGATATCAACAACTTTTGCTTTAAAGAGCATATGTAAATAACTTTCTCCAAATTATGGAAGTCAACAAATAACGGAAACTTGGTAGCCTAGGATGTTCGGGTTTCTCCTCACCCAAAAAAGGGCCCTATTATACGTAGGGTTTGCCACGGGCCTCCTCACTTCTAAAACAATTGTGCAAGTCGAATCACCAAAGCTGTCCTGCAACCACGGGGAGATTCTTGAAGCCTTGACAAGGTACGACTATTCATTCAGAATTTCAGAGACAGCTGTTTGTCGTCATCTCCTTGTGGGAGGAGTCGGGACGTCACATGTTTACGTCACGTATAACTTTCAACCCATACATTAGTGTTTTACGACACTGGCTTCGGCTGCTTTATTCTACTCTTATGAACATACCCCCCCCCCTTTCTCTCTCTCTCTCTCTCTCTCTCATACAGACACACACACACACACTCGCACACGAATACCTTCAAAAGCTCCATCAGCCTCTCTCGCTTTTAGCTCGTAAAATGTTTATTCAGCCTTAAAAAAAAACTACTTTTTCTTTCCCCATTATTTTATCAGTTCTGCGGAATCGTAAAAAAAGAAAAAAACTTTTTAAAACTATATATAATATATAATATATATATATTATATATATATATATAGATATATATATATATATACACACATATATATATACATATATATATATATATATATATAATATATTATATATATATATAAATATATATATATATATATATATATATATATATGTCTTCACGGCTAACTTTACTTAATGGCGTTTTCCCCTCTTTTCCAACTTGTAAGGAACACCCGCCAGAACATTCCTTCCCACATTTATTTAGCGGTGATCAATGACCTTCCAAGAGTTATTACCTCTCTACTGTAAAGTATAGAGTTCTTTTTTCCTTTACGTATTCCCATATTGTTGGGTACCTCTTCCCATGGCCCAGTCTCAAGTATAACCTTTCTATTCTAATATCTTCCACTAAGCTTTTTATTCCCACTCCCCATTAGTTCTTTCTATACCCTTCTGTTTCGCCTACTTACTGGTTCTTTCCATGACCTGTTCTTCTTCCTTCATTGTTCTTTCCAAGGGCTTTTGCATTTTTTTTCTTCCGTACTAGCTCTTTCCTTCGTTCCTCCCCCTCAAAGGTACATTGCATAGCGTTTTGTCTCAGTAGTTCTTTCCACGGCCTTTTGTTTGTTTGTTGTTTGTTTGTACGGTGTTTTTACGTTGCATGGAACCAGTGGTCATTCAGCAACGGGACCAACGGCTTTACGTGATTTCCGAACCACGTCGAGAGTGAACTACTATCACCAGAAATACATATCTCTAACACCTCAATGGAATGCCCGAGAATCGAACCCGCGACCACCAAGGTGGCAGGCCAACACCATACCGATCACGCCACTGTTCCTTCACAGTTCTTTCCGTTGCTTTCAGGCCTTTTTTTTTAATTCTGTCTCCTCTGTTGTTCTTCCCACGGATTTTGTTTCTCCTTCTCACTGGTTCTTTCCGTTGCTTTCATGGATTTTCTCCTTTTTTCTCCCCACTTTTTTTTTCACTGGCTTATATTCCTCCTCTTCACTGGATCTATTCATGGCTCCTGTTTTGTTCACGTGTCTCCTTCTTGAATGTATGCACAACTCTTTTCCTTGTTTCCGAGAACCGTTTTTCCTGACCCAATATCCTATTCTTCACCAAGTGCGTCCTTCGGTGTCTTCGAAGTTAAACCTTTTCACTTTAGTCTCCCATTCTTTTTATTCGTCTTCTCCAATCTGGGATAGATAGGGTCAGTTGGTTAATTGTCCCATTGAACTCCACATTAGTTAACGATTAATTTTCAATACACAGGCAGCGAAATGTATTATCTTCCCCCTTTCCACAAGAACTACCTCCATCCATGTAATAACTGTTTATCGAATAGATGAAAATCTAATGGCGTCATCAGCAAAACAGAACACAGTAAACAACACCTCATTGATGTTCTGTGATATAGTAATGGTTATACTATCGGACTCTCCAAACATTAATTAAGCACCTGAGGGAGAAAGTCAGGTAACAAACTTAGAATCAGGTAACAATACAGCAATACAGCAACAGAAAGAAAAACAGAGACTCACTGGCCACCTTGCTGCATTTCAAAGTACTCATATATGATTAAAAATGCTCAGGTATGTTATGCGAAAATCTGTACTCTTTTTGTGGCCCCATCCTAGTCACCTGGGTTTATGGTTTGGACAAGCTTGAATCGACACTATACTCCGTTTTTTTCCATCTGTCCATCGGCCTGTGGTGTTTTTGTATGGTAACACTGCGTCCCGGGCTTTAGATAGTTACGCTATTTGTAAGTTTTAGGTCAATAAAAGGATATCTGGGTCTACATTTGCAACTGAAAAGTGTTTTAATAATTTACTGTATGCGAATTACACCGTTAATATTCGAAATAGGATATTATTATAATCGTTGAATGTAAGCTGAATGTAACTATCTAAAGCCCGGGACGCAGTGTTACCATACAAAAACACCACAGGCGATGGACAGATGAAAAAAAACAGAGTATACATGCGGACAACTGCTTATTAGTTTGACAAACTGACCCGGCTGCCCTCGAGGAGAATATTCTTAGCAATTTACCTTCATATTCTTAGACAAAACTATACACCCTAGGGGCAAAGCTATAGCCTCAGGGACAGTTGTTTGAATTCCCCTTCGAAATAACTCTGTCGAAGAGAAAGTCGTCCGATCCCTTGAAGCAGCATCTCCTCCTGCAAAGATCAGCTGGAAGTCCCCGAGAAAGCAGGAAGGAAAGCACGCAAAAGGGAACCTTCATTACTGTCGAAAATGTCCCCCAAAAGATGAATATCAGGGAATGCATTTGGCACAGAATTGAAACAGAGATTAACGGAAACCGCATAATTCCAAGAGATTCCCATTCCAGTCGCCCTCATCCCCAAACCCCTCACCCTCATCAGCCCCGCTAACCCCCCCCCCCCCCCCGCCCCCCCGCCCCCACCCCCCCGTCCCCTAAAAACATGCATTAGTATTCTACTTTTCACGCTGGAACAAAAGCCCTTAATAGGTGATTTACGGACACAAAACCGGCGAGAGAGAGAACAGAGTCGAATGAATATCGAAATGTTCAAATATTTTTATCTGGCAACTATTCTAATTATAGAGTAAATGAAGACCTGGATTACTGATCCCATAAACCATAAAAGGGGAACTAAAGGAAGTATTGTTAATTGATAAAGGGATTTAGAGCAATGGTGATAAAACTCGCAAGCGAGGGGACCAACAGATAATTCAGCCATAACGAAGAGGGGTGAGGAAATTTAGAGAGAGAGGGGACACCCTCGAATTTATCCTCCCCTCTTTTGGCCGTGAGGAGAGACCCCAAGAATTTCCCTTCTAAAAAGGCCATATCATCCCCGAGACCTGTTTACTTCTCTCTCATTTTGTTTGACTCTCTCTCTCTCTCTCTCTCTCTCTCTCTCTCTCTCGTTTTGTTGTTGTCTTTCGTTTACACGTTTTTCGTTTTTCTTTTCCCTTCTCTTGCTTTCAAATTCTTTCTCTTCTTTTACTATCTCTAACTTTCATCCGTCATTTCTCTACTCTATTCTCATTTTTTCCTTTCTCTCGTTATCATCTCTGTCTTTATTACTATCATTCAAGTGTCTCTCATTTGGTTTCTCTCCTTAGTACACAGGTCTCGAATTTTTGTTTACTTTCCGTCCGTTTTGTTACCTCATTCTCATTTCAGTTTCACTCGTTCTTCCTTTTCATGTTGGCTCTCTCTCTCCCATTTCATCCCTCTTCTCTCTCTCACGTCCCTCGGTCCCTCCCGCTCTACCTACCATTTTCAGGCACTCTCGTTCTCCTTCAGAAGCCGGCTCCTCCCCTCTCCCTCCTCTCTCCTTCCCCTCTCGATCTTCCTCCAGCCCCTCCCCACTCCTACTTCTCTCGCTCTCTCCTCACACACACACATACACAGATAGATACACAGATAATATTGAATATGTCTTTGAATGTAACTGTAGAACCACTGCCCTCACAACATACGAGCGCATGAATGCATACAAGCACGCAATACAAACTCGTACCAATTTTAAGCACTTAAGAAATCAATAAAGAAAAAATGAAAAGGGGGAAAACGGCGTTCCCCTAAATGCTAAACAGGAAGAGACAAGAAGTGGATAAGGGGTCGTCCAGGAGCTGATCCCAGCGGGCAAAAAACAGGTTTATCCAGTGATATATGCAACATTTCCGACACGGCTTATGCAAATGAGACACGGGCGGACAGCGAGAAGGAAGAAGCGATCACAGCCACCAGACCTGGAGAGAAGAGGGAAGGCGCTTGTGAACGCGACAGTTTTTTCGTGCCTATATTTTTCTTTTTTTTTAAATACCGAGATGATTTCAATTAGTCATATTACTGGTGTCACTGCACCATTAGTCATTTGATTATTTTTTTACTAATCTAAACCATTTATATAATTGTTAGAATGAGTAACTGGCATTTAAAAAATGGTCGTAAAGCCATTTGTTCTGTACAATGGCTTTATTGTGTACTAATAACTGGCGTCACAGCTCCAATTCAATTAGTCATATTACTGGTGTCACTGCACCATTAGTCATTTGATTATTTTTTTACTAATCTTAACCGTTTATATAATTGTTAGAATGAGTAACTGGCATTTAAAAATTAAAAAATGGTCGTAAAGCCATTTGTTCTGTACAATGGCTTTATTGTATATTAGTACTAATAACTGGCGTCACAGCTCCAATGGTCATCGACGCCTTGCTTTTCCTTATGCGAGGTTCAACCGGAGTTCAAGTACCAAGGACGATGCAAAGCCCTGATAAAGAGCTTTATTAATTTCCAGCGTTGCTGAAACTGGCAACAAATCGTAGCTGTCTGGCGGAAAAGGCGATGGGTAATAATGAGGCCAGCAAGCCGGTAATACTGTATTAATGCCGACGGAAGAGGCAATCTGAATGTCTGTGTATTAGTATACAAGTTAGATGGGGCAAAATTACAGAAGGGAAAAAAGAAAAAAATTTAATGTCAAAGGCCGAAGTAAATGGCGATAAAATGCCCTCACCTACCCAAGTCGGTCAAGAAATGCAACAGAAAAAAAACTTGAATATATGCAACAGGAAAAAAACTTGAATATATGCAACAGGAAAAAAAAACTTGAATATATGCAACAGGAAAAAAAACTTGAATATATACAACTAAAAAAAAAACTTGAAATCTCTGCAACAGGAAAAAAATTGAATATTGCAACAGGAAAAAACTTGCATAGTATGCAACAGGAAAAAAACCTTGAATATGATGCAAAGGAAAAAAACTTGAATATATACAACGGAAAAAAACTTGAGAATATATGCAAAGGAAAAACAAAAAAAACTTGAAATATATGCAACAGGAAAAAAAACTTGAATATATGCAACAGGAAAAAAAACTTGAATATATGCATCAGGAAAAAAAACTTGAATATATGCAACAGGAAAAAAAACTTGAATATATGCAACAGGAAAAAAAACTTGAATACAATGACCTTGATATGCACAGGAAAAAAAAACTAGAAATAAAAAAAATATGCAACAGGAAAAAAACTTGAATATATGCAAACAGGAAAAAAACTTGAAATATATGCAAACGGAAAAAAAAAAATGAATATAGGCATCAGGAAAAAAACTTGATATGCAACAGGAAAAAAAAAACTTGAATATATGGCAACAGGAAAAAAAACTTGAATATATCAACAGGAAAAAAACTGGATATAAGCAACAGAAAAAAACTTGAATAAAAAATAGGCAACAGGTTTAAAAAAAACTTTGAAATATATCAACAGGAAAAAAAACTTGAATATGGACGGAAAAAAAAACTGAATTTTATGCAACAGGAAAAAAACTTAAATTTAAGGCACAGGAAAAAAAAACTTGAATATATGGAACAGGAAAAAAAACTTGAATATATGGAACAAAAAAAAAACTTGAATTTATGCAACAGGAAAAAAAACTTTGAATTTATGCAAAAAAAGAAATAAAAAAAAAACTTGAAAAAATATATGCAACAGGAAAAAACTTGAATATATGGCAGCAGGAAAAAGAAAAAAAAAAAACTTGAATATATGGAACAGGAAAAACAAACTTAATATATGGAACAGAAAAAAAAAAAAAACTTGAATATATTGTGAACAGAAAAAAAAAAACTATGAATATATGGAAAAAAACAGAAAAAAACTTGAATATATGGAACAGAAAAAAAAACCTGATAAATGGAACAGAAAAAAAAAACTTGAATATATGGAACAGAAAAAAAAAACTTGAATATATGGAACAGCCAGAAAAACTAAAAAAAAACTTGATATATGGAACAAAAAAAGAAAAAACATTGAAAAAAAAATTAATATAGGGACAGAAAAAAAAAAACCTTGAATATATGGAACAGAAAAAAAAACTTGAATATATGGAACAGAAAAAAAAACTTGAATATATGGAACAGAAAAAAAACTTGAATTATGCCAAAACCAAAAAAACTTGAATATATGAACAGAAAAAAACTTTGAATATATGGAACAGGGAAAAAAAAAAACTTGAATAAATATGGAACAGAAAAAAAAAACTTGAATATATGGAACAAAAAAAAAAACCAAAAAAAAAACTTGAAATATATGGAACAGAAAAAAAAAAAAACTTGAATATATGGAACAGAAAAAAAACTTGAATATATGTAACAGGAAAAAAAAACTTGAATATATGCAACAGGAAAAAAACTTTGAATTATATGGACAGGAAAAAAAAAACTTGAATATATGGAACAGAAAAAAAAAACTTTTGAAATATATAAGGAACAGAAAAAAAAAACTTGAATATATGGAACAGAAAAAAAAACTTGAATATATGCAACAGGAAAAAAAAACTTGAATATATGGAACAGGAAAAAAACTTGAATATATGGAACAGAAACAAAAAACTTGAATATATGCAACAGGAAAAAAACTTGAATATATGCAACAGGAAAAAAACTTGAATATATGGAACAGGAAAAAAAAACTTGAATATATGGAACAGAAAAAAAAAACTTGAATATATGGAACAGAAAAAAAAACTTGAATATATGGAACAGAAAAAAAAAACTTGAATATATGGAACATGAAACTGAATCCATGGAACAGAAAAAAAAAAGCGGTTGAATATATGGAACAGAAAAAAAAAAACTTGAATATATGGAAACAACGAAAAAAAAAAACTTGAAAATAATATGGAACAGAAAAAAACAAAAAAAAACTTGAATTATATGGGAACAGTTGGAAAAAAACTTGAATATACAAAGAATACAAACGTTACATTTTTTTTTATACAAATAATATCAATAATCACATCAAACTTTTAACAAAATAGATTGGGTATAAACACAATTCACATTTTCCTAAACACAAAAATGCCAAGGTTTTCTTAAAGGCTGAATTTCCGAATGGCTTAACGATGGCAATGGACCCTTTTGATAACCGATTATTTTTTTTTCTAATTTTTTATTTTACAAAATTCCATTTTTCATACCAACTGACAGAAGATAATTTGATGAATTATCTCTTCAACACCAATCCTGCGAGTGACAACATTAATACACATATCAGATGTCCTGAAACGAAAAACAAATTTTTTTAAATATAGAAATATGCCTTTTTCTTTCAAAATGCGCCAAAGTACAAGGACAGTGGCTAAAGAAATCCGTTACAGTTAAGAACAAGTTCTGCAATCAGAACTTGAATAGAACCCGTTTTTTTATATATCGAGGAATTTCGATCACAAGACACGATTCATACTCCTTTCAGCTTACATTCAACGATTATAATAATATCCTATTTCGAATATTAACGGTGTAATTCGCATGCAGTAAATTATTAAAACACTTTTCAGTTGCAGATGTACACCTAGATATCCTTTTATTGACCTAAAACTTACAAATAGCGTAACTATCTAAAGCCCGGGACGCAGTGTTACCATAAAAAACACCACAGGCGGATGGACAGATGAAAAAAAAACAGAGTATAGTGCTTTGTCAAAATATGAGGCGCTCTAGTGTTTCATCTCAAATTTGTGAATTTTTGTTGATGGGTAAAGTGTCATAATTCGTCCTGTTCTGTTATATAATTCATCAACCAAAGTGTCATTATTCGTCCTGTTCGTTATATACTCATCGACCAAGTGTCATCATTCGGGCAAGTTCCTGTTTTATAATTCATTAACTAAAGTGTAAAGTGCATTATTCGTCCTCTTCTGTTATATAATTCATCGACCAAAGTGTCATTATTCGTCAAGTTCTGTTAATATTAATTTATTAACCAAAGTGTCATTATTCGTCCTGTTCTGTTATATAATTCATCAACCAAAGTGTCATTATTCGTCCTGTTCTGTTATATAATTCATTAACCAAAGTGTCATTATTCGTCCTGTTCTGTTATATAATTCATCAACCAAAGTGTCAATATTTCGTCAAGTTCTGTTATATAATTCATTAACCAAAGTGTCATAATTCGTCCTGTTCTGTTATATAATTCATCAACCAAAGTGTCATTATTCGTCAAGTTCTGTTATATAATTCATTAACCAAAGTGTCATTATTCGTCCTGTTCTGTTATATAATTCATCAACCAAAGTGTCATTATTCGTCAAGTTCTGTTATATAATTCATTAACCAAAGTTCCTAATTTCTAGTTTCCTGCTTTAGTTCTTTGTAATAGAGAACTATTGCCATTGAGATGACTTTAGCTGTCCGTCGGCACTTTTCTGTCCGTCCTCAGACCTTAAAAACTACTGAGGCTAGAGGGCTGCAAATTGGCATGTTGATCACCCACCCTCCGATCACCAAACATGCCAAATTACAGCGCTCTAGCCTTTGTCGTTTTTATTTTACTTAAGGTTAAGGTAAGCCCTGATCGTGGGTCTGGCACCGCAACAATACATGCCACCACGGCCGGCTGAGAGTTTCATACAGCATTATACGCTGTATAGAAAACTCGATTTTGTGCTGAAGAAACTTGGGCTCATCTTTTACTTGTTTTTTAACCTCTGTGAAATTTGATTGAAGAAAAATCCTACCCCCAAAAAAAAAACTGTATTTCACATACGGACAGCACAGACAAGTGCTAACCATACACAAAACATAACATTCCTCACTCTTCGCTACAGAGCTCCCCATAAACTCGTATTCACCAGGAACAAAAGGAGGCACGATGGACAAGGATTGGCCACTGATGAGTGAACGGAGATTAGAATAATATTTACGCAAACCGATGAAATTTAGAATTTCTTATAACAACTGTGAAGAATCAGACGCCATAATTGGACGCGCGATAATTATCTTCTTTAATAAGTTCGGATAATTTACGTAACTGAGAAGCCACTGATATAATTACAATAATTTCACTCAATAAACAATCAAGAGGTCACATGAGGAAGCAACAGAAATTAATTGCGTCTCATTCTATTTCTCCCAAGCTTTCATTCATTTTATTATTAGTTCCGCTGTTCTAAAATAAGTTTCCTAGTCGTCTCCTGCAAGATGACTGGTTCTATTCTATCCCCAGGCTAATCTCAGATTGTGTCCTTACTCGGTAGGAACATTTTTGTTAACCTTTGCTGTAGAAATACTTTTTTAACCTTTGCTGTAGAAATATCTTTTGTTCATCTTTGCTGTTGAAATATTTTTTTAAGCTTTACTGCAGAAATATTTTTTGTTAACCTTTGCTGTAGAAATATTTTTGTTTAACCTTAACAGTAGAAATATTCTTTGTTAACCTTTGCTGTAGAAATATTTTTTGTTAACCTTTGTTGTTGAAATATTTTTTGTTAACATTTGCTTTAGAAATATTTTTTTAACATTTCCTATATGAATATTTTTGTTAACGTCTGCTGCAGAAATATTTTTTGTTAACCTTTGCTGTTGAAATTTTTTTAACATTGGTTTTCTGACGTAAAAAAAAAAAGCTAAAAACAAAAGACCTTCTATAGTCACAAAAGTTTTACGTAGAATTATGCTCAGTTACATCGCGCTGAGTCAGCAGAACTAGCAACAGTTTTAATGTGACATGTACTCGGTAATTTCTGCCGCTTGGTAAGCGCTATAAACCCTTTACTGGAAATCATTTCCCCCATGAATATATATATAAATAAATAAAGAATAATTCGAGTTGTCATAGTTAATGATTTGATACAAAAATATTCTGAGGAAAAGTTAATTAATTGTTCTTTATCATTTCTTACATAAAACTGCCCTCACTGATCTAAACAGAAGATGAAGTTATTGTGTTAAAATATACGCCCACGCACACACGAACAAACACACATCCAATAAGTGCACAAGTGCAAGCAAGCATACTGACAAATAAGTAAGTACAAACACACATATATAACAAATCGAATAATACTGATTAATATATATATATATATATATATATATATATATATATAATATATATATATATACATATATACATGTATGTATATATGTATGTATATTTATATATATATATATATATATATATTATATATATATGTATGTATGATAATGTGTATAAACGTATATATGTGTAGATATATATACGTATATATATATATATATATATATAGTATATAGATATATATATATATATATATATCTATTATAGAATCTACTAGTCATTTTACCATATACATATGTAATTGGAATAGCCACGATGCCCTCTTAAATTCTCAAAAGAGAACAAAGAATTTGAGAAGTTACGAGGGCATTGTGACTATTACAAGTATATATTGTATATACATATACATATATATATATATATTATATATATATATATATATATAGATATATATATATATCAATCATTAGTTCAGTGGGCTCAGTTTCGTATAATTTATCTAAATGGCTTGTAAAAATTCTTACTCCTTTGGTAGGAAATATTTCTAACACGAATGTTAAAAACAATGTTGATTTTATAAACAAATTGAATAGTTTAAACAAATTTGATTATGATTTTAATATGGTTAGTTTTGATGTTGTCTCTTTATTTACAAAAGTGCCTGTAGATGACTTACTTGAATATTTGGAAGAGGAATTAGAGCGTCATGACATTCCCTTAAGCGGTAGAAAATCTCATTAGTCTCATAAGGTTATGTATCAAAGATAGTAAATTTTTGTTTCAATGGGGAATTTTTTTGTACAAAAGTTTGGCATGGCCATGGGTAATCCCTTATCTCCTGTCCTTAGCAATATTTACATGGAATTTTTTGAGACAAAACTCTTACCAAGAATTTTGCCCCAAAAAAGTTATTTGGTTTAGATACGTGGATGATATCTTCTGTATTTGGCCAGTTCACGAAAACCTCCAGGAATTCCTTAATAATCTCAATAATTTAGTCCTTCTATAAAATTTACTGTAGAGAAAGAAAGAAATTGTAATTTGAATTTTCTTGATGTAACTGTCCATAGAAATGATAGAAATTTCACCTTTTCAGTCTTTCGAAAATCAACTAATATTGCCTCTTTTGTTCATTACTACTCCAATCACCATCAAAATGTTAAATTCTCTGTTTTTTCTGGGATGTTCCTAAGGGCTTTACGTGTCTGTAGCCCGCAGTTTATTGACGCTGAAATTAAAACTATTTATGATATTGCATTGAAACTTAAATACCCAAGGACTTTTGTAGATGTGGCATGAAAAGAGCTAGAAAAAACATTTTATATATATATATATATATATATATATATATATATATATATATGTGTGTGTGTGTGTGTGTGTGTGTGTGTGTGTGTGTGTGTATACACAAACACACACATATTTTATATATATATATATATATATATATATATATATACATATTATATATATATATATATATATATATATATATATATTTATATATATGTATATATTTATACGTGTATATATATTTATCGTGTATATATATATATATGTATATGTATATACATATATAATGTAATAGCCACAATGCCCTCGTAACTTCTCAAATTCTTTGATCTCTTTTGAGAATTTAAGAGGGCATCGTGGCTATTCCAATTTCATATGTATATGGTAAAAATGACCAGTAGATTCTATAAAATATATATATATACATACTTACTCACACACATCTCCCTCTATTATTTGCTTATTTCAGCGAATGATATATTTTGTTTCAGACCCCAGTTCCGCCCTATCACTCGCCCTAATTCCCCCTTGGACACACTCGGAACCACCTGTCCGCAGATGGTCGAGTGCTACTTATTAGTTGAATGGATCCAGAGAAGTCGAGGAGGGAGTGGAGGACGAAGGGTGAGCTGAAGGGCCGGCGAAGGGCATCACCCAACGACAATCCTCCAGTCGACGACCACGGCAGGGTTCTTCCTCCTCCTGCCTGCCCTAGGCCGAGGGAGACGTGATGTCGTTCATGACTTGTTGAGAGAGGAATACTTTCCGTCCGGATTTATGTGAATTGGAAGTAAGAAAAAAAAAAAATGTAGATTTGCGGATGGGGAAAAATTATTGTTGAAAAGAAGAAAAAAAATCCTGTTTATGAATTTAAAAGAGAAACTACTACTACTTCTTCGATTTAGCCAGCAACTTGCCGGCACGGGATCTGGCTCCCAGAGCAGCCCGTAAGAGTTGAGGTTTTCTGTAACGAGATAAAATGGGTGGTTATAAATGAAAGGAAGAAATGGTTGGGCAGGGTTACAACCCCTTCAAACTTTGCGGTAACCGTGAGGAGAAAGTCCTGGTTCAGTCGTACAGGACCAGGAAGGAAATGGGAAAAAAATCGCAGATCGAGATAAAGGATGATTATGTACGGAGAGTGAAGAGACTTTTCTCATGATTTGGGCACCGTGAGGAGACATGTAGATTGGTGAAAGAGGAAACTCGTGTTCCTGTTACTTTGTGACGTTTGAAGCGAACTTCAACGAATCATGAATTGTAAGTAGAAAGTTTAGGATAGATGACGATTGAAGAGAAGTTGAGATGACAAAATGAGATGACACAATACATTATGACTCGCGAAGATAAACCTTTGACGACTGATACACTGTGATGAGACTCAATGTTTATTATGAATCATGAAGAGAAATTCCTTACGATTCATGATTTATGAAGCGAATCTTGTGAGAAACTCCGAAGACTTAGGTCATGTGAAAAGAAGTTACAAGCTACTAATGCCTTCGAATGAAAACATATGACATTTTATGAGTAGTGAGGAGAAATAATTGTCACTTATGTAGAGAACCTCATAATGCATTATGGATTGTGATAAGAAATTGTGAAGAGACTGACTCAGTGATTCATTACTGGTGGAGAGACATTCAGTTATTCATGACTTGTTAAGAGACACAGTCATTGATTCCTGACTTGTAAACAGACACTCAATGATTCATGAACAGTAAGAGAAACTCCTAAATGAATATGACTTATAAAGAGAAACTCCCTAAATGAATATGACTTATAAAGAGAAACTCCCTAAATGAATATGACTTATAAAGAGAAACACCTAAATGAATATGACTTATAAAGAGAAACTCCCTAAATGAATATGACTTACAAAGAGAAACACCCTAAATGAATATGACTTATAAAAAGAAACCTCTAAATGAATATGATTTATAAAAGAGAAACTCTCTAAATAAATATGACTTTTGAAGAGAAACTCCCAAAATGAATATATTTATAAAGAGAAACCCCTAAATGAATATGACATAAGGAGAAACTCCCTAGATAAATATGACTTTAAAGAGAAACACCCTAAAAGAATATGACTTATAAAGAGAAACTCCCTAAATGAATATGATTTATAAAGAGAAACTCCCTAAATGAATATGACTTATAAAGAGAAACCTCTAAATGAATATGACTTATAAAGAGAAACTCCCTAAATGAATATGACTTATAAAGAGAAACTCCCTAAATGAATATGACTTATAAAGAGAAACCCCTAAATGAATATGACTTATAAAGAGAAACTCCCTAAACGAATATGACTTATAAAGAGAGACCCCTAAGTAAATATAACTTATAGAGAGAAACTCATAATTTGAATATGACTTATAAAGAGAAACTCCCTAAACGAATATGACTTATAAAGAGAACCTCGTAATGATTTATCAATTGTGAAGCGAAACACATATGATTAACTTCTAAATGGAGAATGACTTGTGTAGAGAACTCTGAATTATGCCTGTGAAAGGAAACTCTTTATGATTCGTAAGTTATGAAGAGAACTAATGATAAGATATGGCTTTTACAGTTGAAACTCAATGATTTGTGCTTTGTGGAACAACGTGTAACCTGTAACGAGAAATTCCGAAAGACAGACTTTTGAGTAGTAATTCCTTACGAAGAGAGAGAGAGAGATGCGAGAGAGAGAGAGAGAGAGAGAGAGAGAGAGAGAGAGACCTTACCTTTCCTTACAGACCTTACATCTTGTTCGGGTTGCCCCAGGTCCCTCAGTTTGAGGCACCTCTAATGTCTACCAGAGAGTTGCTAGTACATCTTCCGGAATATTTTGCATCCTCAATCTTGGATGGTCTGGGATGCAGCTTAGATATTTGTCGATCTTATTCTTAAACACATCTACGCTCACTCCTGATATATTCCTCAGATGAGGCTGGCAACGCATTGAATAGACGCTGCATTATCGATGTGATGCGTATGGATTAATGTCCTGTGTGCTTTCCTTATTTTTCCTGGTATAGTTTTGGGCACTATTAATCTACCTCTGCTTGCTCTTTCTGATATTTTTAGCTCCATGATGTTTTCGGCAATTCCTTCTATCTGTTTCCATGCCTGAATTATCATGTAGCGTTCTCTTCTCCTTTCTAGACTATAATTTTAAGGATTGTAGTCTTTCCAGTAGTCAAGGTCCTTAACTTCTTCTTATAGCTGTAAAGGACCTTTGTACACTCTCTATTTGTGCAATATCCTTTTGATAGTGTGGGTACCATATCATATTGCAATATCAAGTGGACTACGAACATATGTTTTATAAAGCATAATCATGTGTTCAGCTTTTCTGTTTTGAAGTGCCGTACAACATTCCCATTTTTGCTTTACATTTTGCCAATAGAATTGCTATTTGATCATTGCCATATCATGTTCCTATTCATCATCACACCAAGGTCTTTAACTGCTTCCTTATTTGTGGTTGTCTCATTATTAGGTCCCCTAAATGCATATAGCTTTCCTTCTCTGTCTCCATAATTTATGAATCAAATTTATCAGAGTTAAATACCATCCTATTTACCTCTGCCCAATCATATACTTTGTTAAGGTCTCTTTGTGGCGCGTTCCTATCTTCATCACAAGTAATTTCTCTACTTATTCTTGTGTCATCGGCGAAACACTCACTACAAGGCCCTTAACATTACTGTCTATGTCTGCAATCATAATAACAAACAGGAATGCAGCTAACACCGTACTTGTGGCACACCGGATATTACCTTAGCTTCGTCCGATTTCTCATCGTTTGCAATAACTATCTGTTTTCTGTTGTGTAAAAATTCTTTTAACATCTTCCTACTTTATCCACTATATTATGTTTTCTAATTTTCTTCGTTAATATATCATGGTCTACCTTGTCAAAAGCTTTTGCAAATTCTGGATAAACCACATCTGCTTCATTTCCGCTTTTCATATTTTTGTATATGTTCTCCACGGTGGAGTAACAGTTGGTTTGTGTTACTTTTTCCGGGTACGAAACCGTGTTGTCCTATATTAAACAAATATTTTTTATTAAATGTTTCATAATATTTTTCTTCTATTACCTTTCATACACTTTCATAATATGTGATGTTAGACTCACAGGCCTATAATTACTTGCCTCTAGTCTTGATCCACTTTTGAAAGTAGGGGTAATATATGCTAATTTGTGCTCATCATAAATCTTGCCTGTATCTACACTTTGTCTTAATAATATTGCAAGTGGCTTTGCGATAGAATTAACTACTTTCTTAACAAAATAGCAGAGAAACCATCAGGCCCTGCAGCAGCTCCATTTTTAATTTCATTAATAGCCTGCACAATAGCAGCTTCATTAATATCATCTATGTTCGCTAGATATTCACTATTTTCGTCCTTACTTCTATATCTTATCTTCATTATCTATTCTAGGGGTGAATTCCTCTCTTATATCGTTCTGCCAATATGTTGCAAATAGCCTTTTTTTTCATTCGTTAATCTCCCTTCAATTCTTAGAGGGCCTATTTCTATTCTTCTTTTATTCATCTTTTTCGCGTACGAGTATAAAATTTTTATGCAAAGACTGAGACTTTTGAGTAGTAACTCATTACACCTCATTACACGAAGAGAGAGAGAGAGAGAGAGAGAGAGAGAGAGAGAGAGAGAGAGAAGAGAGAGAGAGAGAGAGACGTTTAGAATTTATATGCAAAGACAGAGACTTTTAGTAGTAACTCATTACACGAAGAGAGAGAGAGAGAGAGAGAGAGAGAGAGAGAGAGAGAGAGAGAGAGAGAGAAAAGGAAACGTTTAGAATTTATTTGCAAAGACTGAGACTTTGGAGTAGTAATTCCTTACGAAGAGAGAGAGAGAGAGAGAGAGAGAGAGAGAGAGAGAGAGAGAGAGAGAGAGAAAAGGAAACGTTTAGAATTTATATGCTATGAAGAGATAGTCTTGTTGATTTACGTTTTGTAAAAAAAGCAATAAAAAAATAGGAATTTATGGAAGGGGACAGAACACAATGATTTGTTGTATACGAAGGAAAATCCCTAATGATTCGTGATATGCAAATTTGTTTTTTTAAAGTGAATTATGGCCTGTGAAGACATATTCAAATAAATAGAGTCGTGACTTGCAAAGAAAACTTTTGGCGCCAGGGCTAGAAACTTCTAATGATTGATGCCTTGTGAATAGAATCTGGATCTTTCCTAGACAGTGATCCATAAGGGTTTGAACACGGTATGCATCCACCTCTGCTGCTTGCTTAGTACAAGCCCGTTGGGGATTACTTAAAACATAAACAAAACATCTTAAATATCATTACGTCGCGTTGCTGACGCTATCTAACGTTGAGTTTTTCGGCCAGATTACACGAGCGCTATTTGCGAAGCGTTACCGAGTATCAAAGAAGCGTGATTAGTTCATTATGGCTGCTGTCAAAGTAGGATGTTTGACAGTTTTGTGCCTCGAAAGCATTTGAATGGCAGCAAGTGAGTGAGTGCTCTTTCCCCAGAGGTCTCGCCTATCTGATGCCGTCCTAGCAGAAGGGCGCCATCAGGGTCTCGTGTAGTCAAGCAAGGCGTTGCCGAAGTTACACATTGCTGACGCCCACGTAACGCGTCCTAACTTAACGCAAGTAACGCTCGTGTAGTCCAAATTAGCGATTTTCGATTGAAAAGCATGGGGAAATTGCTTCAGTCTATAATAGACAGCGTCATATGGTGTCAGCAACGCGACGTTTTTAGCGCTAGTGTATCCAGGCCCTAAGAAATATCAGCCATAGATAACGAACCTCAACTATCTACAAGAAAGGTCCCAAAATCTTTGAATAACATATGGCTTGTTAGTAAACGCTTTTAATGACTTGAAAGTATCTTGAAAGAAACTTCGAATGATTCAAGAGTAATGAACAACAACTCTTATGGATTACGACTTATAATGGGAATCTTTCAAAGACTTGTATTACGACTTATAATGAGAATCTTTCAGACTTGTATTACGACTTATAATGAGAATCTTTGAAAGACTTGTATTACGACTTATAATGAGAATCTTTCAAAGACTTGTATTACGACTTATAATGAGAATCTTTCAAAGACGTGCATTATACTTATAAAGATAATTTTTCCAAGACTTGTATTACGACTTATAATGAGAATCTTTCCAAGGTTTGTATTATACTTATAATGAGATCTTTTCAGACTTATTACGACTTATGAGAATCTTTCAAAGACTTTTAGTATAGACTTCTTACTTTGTAATTGAGGACTTATAATGAAAACCTTTCAAAGACTGTATTACGACTTAAAATGAGGAATTATAATGAGACCCTTTCAAAGAATTGTATTACGACTTATAATGAGAATCTTTCAGACTTGTATTACGACTTATAATGAGATTCTTTGAAAGACTTGTATTACGACTTATAATGAGAATCTTTCAAAGACTTGTATTACGACTTATAATGAGAATCTTTCAAAGACGTGCATTATACTTATAAAGATAATTTTTCCAAGACTTGTATTACGACTTATAATGAGAATCTTTCCAAGACTTGTATTATACTTATAATGAGAATCTTTCAGACTTTATCACGACTTATGAGAATCTTTCAAAGACTTGTGTTACGACTTATAATGAGGACTTATAATGAGAACCTTTCAAAGACTTGTATTACGACTTATAATGAGGACTTATAATGAGAACCTTTCAAAGACTTGTATTACGACTTATAATGGGAATCTTTCAAAGACTTGTAGAGAGTATTCGAATATACCCAAGGCGACGAATACAGACATAGTAATCTCCTTGACAATATTCGACAAGATATTCGTTAACCTTTTGTGTGGCAAACCCTTTTGTGATCAATGAACGATCCTACGTTTATTATGCATCCGCATAAAAACATTCGAGACTAATATAATTGACATAAATATCGCTTTTGTCCAATTGATACGGAAGCTCTAGTGTAACTCCTGCCAAGTGTTTGGGTCGAAAAATACTCGCGCAAGGGGAAGGAAACAATGAAATATTAAAGGGGAAACGAGAGAGAGAGAGAGAGAGAGAGAGAGAGAGAGAGAGAGAGAGCTTCGTGCGTCACCCGGAGAATGAGATGGACACACGAGGAGGAGGAGATAGAATGGTTTTATAGTTATAGGCTTTTACCTCAGGTCATCTCCGTGCTGGCTCTGGCCTTGTATTCGGAGAGATATATTGACCATAAACATACACGTAATAGGCGCTCGCATAATGCCGGCACAGCGTCCCGATTTACAGTAAATAGACGCTTTACTCAAAATGTATGATTATGGAGTATTTAATATATCGATTGCTTATTCCATGCTATTCTATACGACGCAATATATCCTTCAGGACGACGCTCTTTACGTAATGATAAACGCGGCTTCGCCCCGTCATCGCAATCTCGCCTCAGAGTAGGTGCCATTTGGGGCCAATCCATCACCAAAAGATAGATGCAAGTTTACGCAATCAACAACCCGGGTACTGCTGTCAATGCTACTGCATCTGTGGCTACCACTACTATTACCACGTAGTTTCTTGCAAATGCAGCTGTTATTATTATTATAATAACGAAGGAGACCTGACAATAAGTCCAATTACTTAATGGAAGAAAGGTCAAAAGCCACGAGAAAAACCTGAAGGATCAAGAGAATTCCATAGCTAAGGACAAATTAACATAAAAAGAAGTCTGGTGCGTTTCATTGTTTGTCCACAACACTAACAGTCTCTCTCTCTCTCTCTCTCTCTCTCTCCTCTCTCTCTCTCTCTCATATTTACTATGTCTCT
>NC_087218.1:69873705-69876205 GCF_015104395.2 Macrobrachium nipponense | reverse complement strand
TTAAAGAAACACGAACTATAAAAATTCATTCCCAAACCAGTAAATGTGTTTTTTCTATACACACCTGTGTAAAAGCCTGAGTCATCTCTGGAAACAATAAGATCAAGGAAGGGAAGCCTGTTATTTACCTCTTTCTCCATAGTAAACCTTATGTTTGGATGTTGTCGGCTTCCCTTCCTTGATCTTATTGTTTCCAGAGATGACTCAGGCTTTTACACATGTGTATAGAAAAAACACATTTACTGGTTTGGGAATGAATTTTATAGTTCGTGTTTCTTTAATTTTAAACGGAACTCTATTTTAACCCTCCTCCATAGAGCTTTATACTCACTCATCAAACTGGATAAGCTTTCACGACGAAATATCCTTTCTGGTGAAATATTTTAATAATAATTGTTTTCCTTCACGACTTTTTTTCAGATCTCTAAACAAACTGCTGACAGAGAAAATGGTGCATTCAACACCGGTATCTACTGTATCGAGACTAAAGATGTTTGCAAGTTTCCCTTTCTTGCATGATGATACCTTTAGGAGAACATGCACATCCACTATTCAAAAGATGTTTCCGGCTGTGGACTTGAAAATTATCCCCAAAAATCCCTTAACCATTGGATCGCTGTTTAGAGTCAAAGACCGACTCAGTCCTCTGCTTTCGTCCAGCGTCGTATATATACTTGCCCGAGATGTGATCACGGGACATACGTGGGATGCACGAGGAGGCTGTTGAAGGTTCGAATTGATTCCCACAGGGGCATAAGCCATAGAACAGGTAGTAGGTTATCAAATCCAGAACAATCCAATATACGGAATCACTCAAAAACATGAAAACATATATTGACAGCAAGGATTTTTCTATCTTGGGCCAACTGCGGAAAACAACAACAACCTGACAATTTTAGAATCTATCATTATTAAAAAGACTGTACCGTCGTTTAAATACCCAAACGTCCTCTGTAAAATTGTTCATAGCCTAGTTTGGGCAGCTGGTCTGCCTCACTGTATTTTTACTATATTGTGTCAGTTTTACTCTCTTTTTTTTGTATAGGTAGGTGTTTCTGAAATTTTAGTGAAGTCCTGTACTTTTAATATGTCTGACTTTGAAGGTGCTGTTCAATTTTAACTTTTAACTTTTAACTTTTTTAACTTTTAACTTTTACCTTTTACCTTTTAACTTTTTTACTTTTTACTGTATTGAGAGCTGTTTGCCATGACATTTTTAATGTAAATTAAATTAGATCAATTATTAATGTTCGTAAACTTATATATATTTTTTAGCCTTGAAAATGCGACCTGGAATTCGTCGCGAAACGTCGGCATGAATAAACTGTTTGAAAGATTGAGGATGCCTTTCCCTACTACTTCCTTCGGTATATATATATATATATATATATATATATATATATATATATATATATATATATATATATATATATATATATATATATATATATATATATATATATATATATATATATATATATATAATAGAGGAATGGGAAAAAAATAGCCCCAAAAGCCAGGATGAAAGAAAATGCCCAGTGCAAGATAAAGTGAATGTTAAGGGCTCGATGCCCGTTACTGGTAAGCCCTCTGCGCAGGTATATTGAATCGACCCAGTGGTGAGTAAGTTTTTTGCACGGGAGGCTCATCCACTATTTAGCATACCACGTCTGATCGTAGCAGTGATCGCTCTCCTTTTTGTAGGGAAAGAAATCCCCATATGAGATAAATGAAGAAACCAAATATATATATATATATATATATATTAGATATATATATGATATATATATATATGTGTGTGTGTGTGTGTGTGTGTTGTGTGTATGTGTGACAAAACAATAAACATTCATCAACCAGCAGAAAACTAGAGCGGAAGGCATCTTGATACTCAAATCATTTCCTGAGCTTACGTGCAAATGACCCCCCGTCAGCGCATTCAATATCATCATGGCCGATTATAACCATTGACAAATGAATTAACAAATGAGCGTTTCATCTGGCAAATGAAACCCCGCAATAAGGAACCCGCTGCGGAGGAGATGTCCGCCCAGCCAGGCGGAAATTCGAGGAAGGAACTGAGGAAGAAGGAGGAACAAGATGGAGAACGAGAGGGAGTGAGAGACGGGGGCGAGAAAATGAGAAAAAGTTGTGATGGAATATTCGAGGGATGTAATAAGCGAAGAGAGAGAAAGAAAGAAAGAGAGAGAGAGAGAGTGAAACGGCGATAATATGATAAAGTGAGAGAGAAAGGTAATCAATGCGTGCGATTGCGAGTGTGAATAGAAACAAGAAACAGTGCAAGAAACAATAGATGGATGGAAAGGAGAGAGAGAGAGAGAGAGAGAGAGCTTTCAGACCTTACCTTAGAGAGAGAGAGAGAGAGAGAGAGAGAGAGAGAGGGAGAGAGAGAGAGAGAAGAGATAAATTTAAGATAAATTTGAGTGAGAGGAAAATGAATAATGAAAGATCGTACGAATGAGAAGAGAAACAAGAGCGCGAG
>NC_087218.1:69866205-69868705 GCF_015104395.2 Macrobrachium nipponense | reverse complement strand
TTCCAAACAAGCATAAACATGGGTACAATTTAAGAACAATGAGATTAAGTCCAACGGCATAAATATTCTGTCAAAACTGGGCAAACATCTAATGCAATATTCATTCATTTAAGTGAAAACAACCACTGGATAAATTGGATTGGTAGTTCAGTAACTGCAAAATCAAACGATGTCTTATCACATCACGAAATTTTTTAGAATCTGCCATAATACAACTTACTTCCCATTGTAATTTTAATATTAGTTGTGGCCTGTTTCATTCAGACTCTTGTATTTGTAACATCATTAAGAATGACCTCAAAGATATAATTACAGACTTAAATACAAATTAGTTGCCTTAGAGATATTTTCTTTGTATATGTATGTTTACTATGTTTTCTGAATAAGTTTTTTTAACCAAAGATCTGAATGTAGTCAGCTGTCACCCTGTATAATCCTTTAATTGTCTTGTCCCTGTGTCTGAGCAGCTGGACTTAATATCTTGGTTCTTAAATTGTACCCATATTTATGCTTGTTTGGAAAGGTTAGTCATTCTCCAGGTGTGTCGGATTCTAGGTACTAATCTCCTTATAATCCCTATCTGTCAGTTATACGACCTTTCCTGTACGCTCAATTTCTCATGTAAGTCAGTTTGTCTGCTGATTAAAGGACGGTGAGTCGAAAGATCTTGCAGAAAATCCGTTGTTTATCTTTCATTCGTGGCTTATACCTCTATTTATGAAAACATATTTATTCCGAGGTACAAATATCAAAGGAAATACTATATATACACATATATTAGAAACACAAGACGTTACACTGATATTTTAGCAATATCATTTGTTATTATTTTTTGGGGTACTTTTTCCTAGGAAATCTTATATTTCGGAAAATGGAAACGAAATGAAGTATATTATACTCCTTTCGGAAGGCGCCCTTCTAAGAGGCCATAAGGAATTGAGAGGTTAGAGATCACCCACTAGGCCACGATAAGTGTAACATTCAAAATTCAAGGCAAAATTAGCAAATAAAATGCAAAATTACAAAGTAAGAAATTCATTGTGCTACAAGGTCATATATATATATATATATATATATATACATTATATATATATATATATATATATATATATATATATATATATATAGTATATATAATTGTACGAAATTTATTCCGCTAAAAGGTCAGAGAGAGAGAGCAAAAGTAGTAGAGAGAGAGAGAGAGAGAGAGAGAAATTTATTCCGCTAAAAGGTCAGAGAGAGAGAGAGAGAGAGAGAGAGAGAGATTAGAAAGTACGAAATTTATTGCGCTAAATGGTCAAAGAGAGAGAGAGAGAGAGAGAGAGAGAGAGAGAGAGAGATGTAAGAAATTCAACGTGCTAAAAGATCACAGAGAGAGAGAGAGAGAGAGAGAGAGAGATGACAAAAATATCCGTAGTGAGTGAAGTGACCCGTGAAATGAACTGTCAAATGGGACGATTTGCTAAATTTACCACAACTGAACAGATTTTCCCCCCCGAAAACAACGTATTTACCGCAATTTGAATTACGACCTAAATTATAAGTGGGGCCTGAAATGATGCCACTCAATAGCATGAGTCCGGCTCACCTTTTTGGGGATTTTTCCCATACATTGCGCGGGAAATGATTTTGCATCATTTCACTGAACAGACGACCCGGCTTTCAGCAGCGTATGGAGAGAGAGAGAGAGAGAGAGAGAGAGAGAGAGAGAGAGAGAGAGAGAAATGTGAATTAACATTCAATGGCACTGTGAAACGAAACGGCGAGAGAGAGAGAGAGAGAGAGAAGAGAGAGACTTAAAATTCAATGACACTGAAACGAAACGGCTGGAGAGAGAGACAGACAGACAGACAGAGACAGAGAGTGAGAGAATAACATTCAATGGCACTGTGAGACGAAACGGCTGCAGAGAAGAGAGAGAGAGAGAGAGAGAGATAGAGAGAGAGAGAGAATTAACAATCAATGGCATTGTAAAACGAAACGGCTGTAGAGAGAGAGAGAGAGAGAGAGAGAGAGAGAGAATTAACAATCTTAGTACTGCGAAACGAAACGGCTGTAGAGAGAGAGAGAATTAACAATCTTAGCACTGCGAAACGAAACGGCTGTAGAGAGAGAGAGAGAGAGAATTAACAATGTTAGCACTGTGAAACGAAACAGCTGTAGAGAGAGAGAGAGAGAGAGAGAGAGAGAGAGAGAGAGAGAGAGAAAGTAACAATGAGGAACATAAAAGAAAAAAAAAAAAAAAAAAAAACACACACACACGATTCCGAATTCACGAAACCAAACTGAAGAAGGCGAAGAAGCACCAGCATCCGTGAAAGCAAACACTCGGCCCTTTTAAATGGTCTGAGGAACGAGGCAACACTCGACAACCCATAAAAGTTATGTCAATCCTATCGAGTGGTGCCACAAAGTCTTTAGAGCCGCGGAAACGCCGCTGGTAGCATCGGCATTCCGACCTTACGGATCGTCCCATAGACTCCCGCCGCGATCTCGGAGC
>NC_087218.1:69858705-69861205 GCF_015104395.2 Macrobrachium nipponense | reverse complement strand
TAATCTTATATATACAGATAGATATTATTATATATATGTATATATCTATAGATAGAATATATTTTATAATTATAGATAATAAAGTATAACATGTATAAGGATATAATATGTATATATCACATAATGATTATATAGTATATTAAATATATATAATATAGATCTTATTTATAATATATTATAAGTATATATGTATAAGTATATATATGATATATCACATAATATATATATATATATATATATATATATATATAGATATATATATAGTATAGGACTATATATATGTAATAAAATATTATATATAATATAAAAAATATATATATATATATATATATATATATATATGTATATATATATATCTATATATATAGATGTAAAATTCTGTAACAACAGAATTCCATCTAATAAAAGGAGCCCATAAAAACACCAAAATGTACCAGAGAGAAAAGTACTATATTTCAGAGACCTGCTGTCTCGATCTTCAGGTATATGAATGAGAAAAGTTTACAGAAAGGTGGTATTTATACCAAGAGATTCGTCCACAAGTAAGCCAATTTAGGTCACCCCCGCTGATAATCTTCCTTTAATCTTCTTAAGCGTTGGTTGAATGAACACTGCGTCGACGATGTCCGATGTCCAATTCCCTTTTGAGATGTCATTACCGCTTCTCTTTTATTAAGGCCGATTCCATCATTTGACTCTTGTACGGCAGTTGCTGCTATAAATTACACGTGACATATTCCAGTTTATTCTATGGTTATGTTCATTTATATGATGAAAATAGCCGAGTTCTGTTGTCCATACCTAACTGACCGTTTGTGTTGTATTAATCTCTGGGGAAGTGATTTACCTGTAAATCCGATGTAAGATTGGTCAAAGTCCTGGCATGGGGAAGGGATTCATATACCCCAGAGTCTTTGGGCGATGTCTTTTGTTGGACGTTAATCAGGGATTTGGCTAAGGTATTTGGGTAGGTAAATGCAAAAAAAAGGGGTGGGGGGGTTGGATTTCCAAGGGTGTGAGTTACTCACTAATCGTCTCCAGGTGGGGAATTTTTATTTTATTGTTGGGTGTCTCTGGTCTTGTCTTTAGGGGGTCGGTAGAAAATTACGTTTTGCTTTGAATTGCTTTCTCAATTATATGGTCAGGATACTTTAAAGATGAAAGTTGCTTGCGAATTAGTTCAAATTCTTTTTCCAGGAAATCTGGGAACAAATTCGTAAGGCTCTTAAGAATAGGTTGCTAGCTAGACCTATCTTGATAGTATTGTCATGATAGCTAAAGTAGTGAATATATGAAAGTGAGAACGTTGGTTTTCTGTATATGGTAAATTTGTATTCTGTCGTGTCTCTGATTATTAAAACATCAAGAAAAGGAATTTTGTTGTCTGTTTCCCATTCAACTTTAAATTTGATGCTGGGCACTAATGCGTTTAATTTTGAGAGGAATTCATTAAAATTACCCCACTTATTATCCCAAAATGTTAGTATGTCATCCACGTATCTCATCCACAGCATGTTTTTGGGTTTTATGCATTTATTATTGTAGTTTCAAAGTATTCCATGTACAGATTGGCTAAAAAAAATAGGACTTAAAGGACTACCCATACTACACCCACCCCGAATTTTTGCTTGTAGAATGATTCCCCGAATGAAAATATGTTATTAGATGCAACATAATTCAACTAACTTTATTATTTTGTCAAGTGCCAAAGGAAATGATCTGAATAGGGGATAATTTTTCCCTTAAAAACTGAAGAACGTCCTGTACTGGTACTTTGTTTTGTGAATAGGGAGTCTACGTCAAGGCTTAAAAGTTTTATGTTGTGAAGTGGTATATGTGCTTCTCTGAATTTGTGACAAAAGTCTTCCGAATGTTTGATGTGACTGGGAGAAAAAGTGCCTAAAAAAGGAGAAAGGAGGCCAGCTAACCATTTAGAAATTTTGTAATTGAAAGCTCCGGCGCATGAAACGATGGGTCTGAATGGAAGATTGTCTTTGTGAGTTTTGGGAAGACCATAAAAGTAGGGTAATTTAGGATTAATTACTTTAAATTTCTCTAATAGTTCAATACTCTTTTTGTCTTGGCCAATTAATCTTACTTTCCGAAAAAAAACGAAAAAATTCTGTGGGGAACGTTTCTGGAGGGGATTTTTTCGTCAGTTTTCGTAAGTATTTGTGTCGCTAAGGAGCTGGTTGATTTTGTCGAGGTAGAAGTCTTTGTCCATTATTACAATTTTGCCGTCTTTGTCGGATCTACTTATTATAACATCTAACTTTTTTAGCGAGTGGATGGCTATCATGAATCTTGCGGGGAACAGGATATTTCTATGAAGGTCAGTTAAAGCATTTAGTAACACTCCTTTTAAACATATCTCTTCACGGCTGTAGTTTTTGTCAGATATGAATTTATCAAAAGCCACTATGAAGTCTAGGTTGTTTGCGGTCTGGCATTAGGGCAAAGGATAAGCCTAAATTTAAATTTAAAACTAAATGTTGATTTA
>NC_087218.1:69823705-69856205 GCF_015104395.2 Macrobrachium nipponense | reverse complement strand
CCTTCCCAATTTGCTGGTTGTTGTGATCACTTTCAGGCAATGCCCGAGGCGGTATTTGGAAGCCCCGTGATTCCAACACAACCAGTATCTCTCTCAGTTGACTGCAGTCTGTGACCCCGGACGGATGTCCAGCCGGCCAGCCTCCCACACTTAAGCCTATCGGCTCGGCGTACTGGCGGGCCCGAACCCCAGACCTGAAACAAAGTTAGGCCGTATTTTTCCACAACGATACACTGAATATTGCATCCAGGTACGTCTAAAAGTGTAAACTCCAACCCAGCACCTTTTACTACCATACGACTCTTGCTAATTTCACTTTCAAGTCTCATTTTTATCCCTCCTACATCAAAAGCCCTTTGTCCTCATCGGGCCACGTGCTCCCCTTTGTGACTTGTTAAAGACTAAGCCTTCAGTGCATACCTCAGTGAAACATTAGTTCTTGTCCCCAGTGTTAGAGAACCAATTATCCTTAATCAAAGCAAGAAGTCATTTTTTCTTTTATCCTGTGTAATCTGGGATCCTTTTCCAGATTCCCTGAGTCACGTACGAAGTCTGTCTGCCCGCAAGTGTTGCATTCCCGCAAGTTTATGAAACCAGCTTTATCAATTCCATTTTGAACCATCTCATCCATTTGTGAGAGATTATAAGTCCACGTGGTGACCAATAGCATTTACTTTTCTCCAGGCCAGTACGAGCCTTTTGTAAATAAATAGCTGTAAAGTAACTAGCTGAGTTTCTGGCGACCTATTCCTCTAGATAAAATATTCATTATAAATCAGTTTTACGGTAAGTTCAATTAATTTCATCTTGTCCTCCCTCCATTATTTCTGTTTACGTATCGAGCCTCTCTCAAGGCGGGCTCATACGTAAATATATATATATATATATATATATATATATATATATATATATATATATATATATATATATATATATATGTGTGTGGGTGTGTGTGTGTGTATGTGTGTGTGTGTGGAGAAATGCCTTTAAAATTCGAGGTGGAGAACGACGGACGATGGAAAAATCAGAAGACCAAAGACAACCAAGCAGCTGAAAGGAGTTTTGTAACGGAAGCAGTTGTAAATAATATGAGTGCAAGAGCCAGCATTCCCTGGCTACTATGTCAACCAGGCTTGCCTACAAACAGCTGACACAAGACCAGATAAAAGCATTGAATTTTTATGGACACTGTATACTGAACGTGGTGCTTGTTAATCTCTCTCTCTCTCTCTCTCTCTCTCTCTCTCTCTAACTAACTAAATTATTTAATCCTACCTCTCATACAAGCATTTTGCAACGTAAGTCACTCTATGAGTGTTAGAGTGTGTGTGTGTGTGTGTGTGTGTGTGTGTGTGTATGTGTGAATGATTTAGTTCTAGCTCCCATACGTAAACTTTGCATTTTAACTCTCTCTCTCTCTCTCTCTCTCTCTCTCTCTCTCTCTCTCTCTCTCTCTCTCTGTAGACAGAGAGAGAAAGAGAGAGAGAATGAATTAGTTCTAGCTCTCATACAGAAATTTTGCACCGTCTCTCTCTCTCTCTCTCTCTCTCTCTCTTATTGTCTTATTGTCATCAACAGAAGATAACCTATACTCGGTTTTTTTCCATCTGTCCATCCGCCTGTGGTGTTTGCGTATGGTAACACTGCGACCGGAGCTTTAGATAGTTACGCTATGTGTATGTTTTAGGTAAATAAAAGGATATCTGGGTGTACATTTGCAACTGAAAAGTGTTTTAATAATTTACTGTATGCGAATTACACCCTTAATATTCGAAATAGGATATTATTATTGTTGTTGAATGTAAACTGAATGTAACTATCTAAAGCCCGAGACGCAGTGTTACCATACGCAAACACCACAGGTGGGTGGACAGATGGAAAAAAACAGAGTATAGTGTCTGACCTTTCGTGCAAATCTAGGCACAAGCGAGCATAAAATGATTACATTTCATATCACTATTCACCATAACATAGAGAGGGAGATACTAAAGATAGTAGACTACTGTTGAGGAGACCTAAAATACTAAAGGAGTATGTTAAAAAACGCTCCAGATGTATACCATTACAGCAATTACTAACAAACGGCAACCCTTAGCCTGAGAAATTCAAAATAAAATAGGAGAGAAAGAGACATTGCACAAACCAACGAATCCTCACCCAACACCAGAAGAAGCAAGCAAGCATAAAGATATCTGTAGAATGGTGGACAGAATAGTAAGAGATGCGAAGATAAATGAGGATAAAAGAGTTGCATCTGTTTGTAAGGAAACCCCAAAAGAATTCTTTGCTCATGTAAATAGAGAGAAACCTATGAAAAATAGCACAGGTCACTTAAGAGACAATAGAGGAAACCTAGTGAACTCAGACTTGGAAAAATGAAAAAGCAGTTACTGAATACGTTTTTTTACTAGTGTCTTCACAATTGAAGACACTACCACAATCCTTGAACCAACTACCTAATATGAAGGGGCAGAACCGCTCGAGAAAATATTATTACAGAAGAGGATATTAAAAACAAAATAGAAAACTAAACTAGTTCAAATCTCCTTGCCCGGATGGGATTCAACCAAGAGAAATTAAGAGTTAAAAGAGGAGATAGTTCCTCACCTATATAAACTCTACAGAAAAATTTCTGAACAACGAAAGGCACCTCAAGGATGGAAACTAGATAATGTGGCCCCAGTTTACAAAAAAAAGTCCAAGAGAAGAACCAGGAAATTTTAGTCCAATCTGCCTAACGTCAGTCCCTTGTAAGAATTTTGAGTCCATTATTGCAGATAAAATTGTGGATTACATTGATAGAAACAACCTGTTGTTAAAAATACTGCCTATCAAACCTCTCAGAGGTTTTTTAATAACATACTTGGTATTTGGTATTTACGACAGTAGTAGAGCAATATATATACCCTGAGATTTCCTAAAGGCCTTTGACAAACTTCCACACAAGAAACTAATGACAAAAGTTAAAGCTTTAGGAATCCTGGGAGAAATAGCAGACTGGATCGAAGACTGGCTAACTAATACAAAAGAGAGTTGTAATAAATGGTGAATAGTAGAATGGGCAGATGTGACAAGCGGAGTTCCTCAGGGTTCTGTCCTTGGCCCACGCTTGTTTTTTTATTTACATTATTGACATTAATGTAGGCTTAACTAGAAGGATAGCCAAATTTGCAGATGACACCAAACTAAGTGTAAATGCAGCAGGCTCAAATACAGTGGAAAGTTTAAGAAATGACCTAAGGAAAATAAAAGTGGTACAAATGCCTTTTAACTTGGATAAGAGTAAAGTGTTACAATTAGGAACAAACAAGCCTCATGCAAACTACAAGCCGCTTGGGAATGACATAAATAATGGAGAACAAAAGGACGACCCTGGATTCATTATTACCAAGGACTTAAAATCCACAAAACAATGCATGGACGCTGAATAGAAGGCACAGAAACTAGTGGGATACGTAAAGAAGCAGTTCAAATATAGAAAAAAGGGAACTGTGCTGCAGCTCTACACATCAATAGTTAGACCACCTTTTGCATATGCAGTACAGTTTTGGTCACCAACACTAAGACTAAGAAAGGACATAAATAGACAAGAAGGGGTACAAGCAAGAGCCCTAAAGTTAATTCCATCCATCAGGCAAATATGTTACCAAAAACGACCCTGAACGTATATGACTTTCAAAGACGACGATTGCGAGGACAACTAATAGAGACATTCAAAATACTGAAAGGCATAACAAATGTAGACAGTAACCTCTTCACATTAAATGAAAACCAGACGAGAAATAATGGATGGAAACTACAACTAAAGAGATATAAAACATTTCATTGTGGGAACTTCTTCACATACGAAATTAATGTAAAACATGGAATAGACTGCCACCAGAAGTTGCAAACAGCAAAAGTGTGGAAGAGTTTAAAAGAGAGCTAGACAAAATCATTAGGACACTGAATGAACTGTAAAACCTGCTCCTAGAGATAAGTGAGCACACGATGTCTCCCCAGAGTGACTAAGAAGTCTTTGAGACATCCAAATCCTTGTAAATCCTTGTAACTCCTTGCAATTCTCTCTCTCTCTCTCTCTCTCCCTCTCTCTCCCTCTCTCTCTCTCTCTCTCATAAATTCCTGATATAAACCTATTTTTGCGGGGATCTATATAACATGAGGCAAAAACAGAAAGATACAGATATGGCCGATCAAAGAACTCTCTTAATCGGAGGAATACTTTCCTTTACGCTTGATATAGTACCTGCAACTGACCTTTAAACATTAAGTTCTCCAGTAGAGAAGGGGCGGGGTGGGGGGGGTGATGGGGGGGTGTAAATAATGAGAACAATGAAAGACGGAACAGAGAAAATAATAAAATGGAAAGGAGAGAGAGAGAGAGAGAGAGAGAGAGAGAGAGAGAGAGAGAGAGAGAGAGAGAGAGAGGTGGTTATATATATGGAGCACCAATAACTACGAATAAAGAGTAGAGTAAAATACCTAAATGAAATTCTACATTAATATCAGTGAAAGAACAATTACATAATTACTTAAGAGACGTATATTCCGTTAAACTAAATAATTATATTCAATATCCTTCTTACAATTCTGTTCAGTCATAATAAATAATAAAACACCTACAAAACACATGGTATTTTTCTTATCGGAACTTGTTAACGGGATGTTAATTCTATCCTTAATATACTTATAATGTTTTTAGTCCAAATAAAAAAAAAAATTACAAAAAACTACAAAACACGTGGCATTATTCAACGGAACTTGTCAACGTGATGATAATTCTATCCTTAAGAAAATAACAATTACTAAGCGTAAATCAAAATAATGTAAAAATGTATCTAAAGGAAGTATGCAGAGAACAAATGTTATATCATACCAAAGATAACGTATGAATGCACTGGGGAATATTATTAGCATTGCATTATTCTTCTCGGGAATATAATCCTTCCAAAAACTGGTATCTGAACAGAAGAGTTTCTCTGATACGATAGCAACAAAAGAGATTAATTATTATCTTTCCCTTTATTGGTAATGGCACAGATACACAGACACACACACACACACACACACACACACATATATATATATATATAGAGTATATATATGTAATAGATATACATATATACGTATTTATATATATATACATATATATACTATATATATATATATATACATATACATATATATATATATATATATATATATATATATATGTAATAGATAATATACCATACATATATATATATATATATATATATATATATATATATATAGATATATAGTAGGCATATGTATACATATGTCCACAAGCATATATATATATATATATATATATATATATATATATATATATATATACATGGGGATACAATCCACAATGAAGTAAAATCCTCTTGTAGATTAAAATATATATTCTTGTACAGGATTAAAGCTTTCGACCATCAACTGTGGTCTTGTTCACATTTTTAGTGAACAAGACCACAGTTTTGATGGTCGAAAGCTTTAATCCTGTACAAGAATATATATTTCAATCTACAAGAGGATTTACTTCATTGTGGATTGTATCCCCATTTACTTAGAGGTACGACATAGTACCTGGCTTCTGCATATATATATATATATATAATATATATATATATATATCTATGTGTGTGTGTGTGTGTGTGTGTGTATTGTGTGTATGTAATCCACAATACAGAGACACACACAACACTCTGAAAATCCTAATACGAATAATTATATATAATATATATATATATATATATATATATATATATATATATATATATATATATATATATATACTACTATAAACACTAAGGTGAACAGTGTCATGCAAGACTACTGCATACGATTGTCATTCTTAGTTTCATAAGTTTAATCGTAAATGTGGCAGTATCCTTTGGCTTGCATTTTATTTTATAAAGCCATTCCTCCCTTTTAAGAGAAATGGCTTGAATGTTCAATTTGCATGTGTATAACTTATCTATCTATCTATCTATCCACCTATATATCTATCTATCTATGTACCTATCTATCTCTATAAATACACACATACATTATATATATATATATATATATATATATATATATATATATATACTATATATATATGGCGAGACGTGATAAGAGCAGAAGGTCTGTTGTGGACCTTAGTACTCAGGCATATCACGAGGAACGCCGGAAAATCAAGTGATATCGTCTTAGATTACATGATTACATTGAATTAGCATCCTATTCTTCTGGCGACAGGGTTGTGCCCTGAGTTATTACGATTTACTGTAATTTTTGGACGGCAATGTTAAATTAGATAACAACCCAAATTCCGATTAGCCGATCAAGGCAGGAAGAAGATCCAGGGAACATCGAGATATGCATTTTCCTCGTTTTATCAATGGTATTGAATTGAACTGAATATAGATAGGGCCGGGCCATGCATTTTGCCTGAAAACGTTTTAAATGCAGTAAGAGGTGAAAAGTGTAACATTGAACAACTCGATACAATAGATTAGAATTTAAGCCAAGGTCGTTCATCGCTGGAAACGGACTGACAGTAAGAGGTTTGAAAAGAGTAACAGGAGGAACACCTCGCATACATAAAGTCATTATTAAGCCAGCCCTTATTTGGGGCACTGCCTCTTGCTAACCTCGCAGTTGCATTATAAATCAATTGTTAGGGAGTAGAGTAAGTGGAACGAGAATAACAAAATAGGTACAGTAAAAGGAAGGAAAGGGGTTGCAGCTACGGGCCGAAGGCACGCTGCAAAGAACCTTAAGAAATGCCTACAATGCACCGCAAGAGGTGCACTGACGGCACTACCTCCCTACGGGGTATCGATGTTGGAGACCGAGTCTTTAATTCCACCCGACTCGTTTCCATTACATTTATCACCTAATTCCTAAACTCTTCACACTCGCTGCGTATGTATCTCCTCCGTGTCTCTCGCTCTTATGGACTTCATCAGTTCCGTACTTAACGTTGCATCTAACAATCCTCCAGTTCTGAGAAGTCTTTCTCGAGTTTATCTTAATTCTTTCTGCGGGAACAGTTGACTTTCCAGAGAGTATTTTTATTGAAAGCTTTGTCAAAACTTAAGCATTCGCTTCATAACTGAATATCTAAAATTTAGGCGTTAATTTTAAAACCCCTTTTGATTCCCTAAAAACATTTCTATTGAAGCAGCTATAGTCCACCTCCGGTAGCCGTTGTTTCTTCATAACTTCTTTTCAGTACATTTACATCCATATTCATTTGTATCAGATCTCAATTCAGACAGCTTTGAGCTGAGTTGAAAATATAATTCAGGTCAACAAAGGCCAAGCACTAGAACCTATGAGGTCATTCAGCGCTGAAATGGAAATTGACAGTAAAAGGTTAGAGAGGTGTAACAGGAGGAAAACCTCGCAGTGGTGGAAAGTAAGATGAAGTTAGAGAATATGAAAGGAGGTACTGTAGAAGGAACGAAAGTGGTTGCATCTAGTGGGCGAAGGCACGCTGCAAAGAACCTTAAGTAATGCCTATAGTGCACCGCATAAGGTCCACTGACGGCACTACCTCCTCTACAGGCCTCAGACAGTTTTAATGTTTCAACTTCCTGAAATATAATAAAACTGATGCATAATAGTGTATACGCTACAGTGGGAATCTTGTTATATTTCGTTTATTCTCATACAATCATGAGTGCAAAACTTCGTTCGCCATTCCTACGCATTTCTTCCACGAGTTCCCTTACGATATGAAATCCTCTCATCTACTTTTCCCTGTGAATAACGCGGTTTACATTCCCCCCAAATGTGTCTGCATAAAATGCTCGACCCCAATAGCCGGCCCATCAGAGCTCTTCAGCAATTCCGTCAGTTCTCCCTTCCAGCGGTTCCAGTCGCTTGCAATTTTCATGAAGGTCATCTGCCTCCTCGCCCATCTCAGGGTTCCCGTTGGCGCTCTGTATAATACAGGTACTCGACGGATTCAGCCGAATGATTTTTTTTTTTTTTTTTTTTTTTTTTTTTTGTAAAGTGCCTTTATTTATATTTCGATCTTCTTTATCGAGTTGTGTTTATTTTTTTCTTCCAGTTGCAGGTTCCAGTGGTTTATGTTTCTTCGCTCACATGTATTATGACACTTGGTTAGCTCTGCTTGTTCATTACAGAGTCTAGGCCTATTATGTGTGATAAATGCCATTTGATATTCATTTTACATACACACAAATAAATTATATATGCATGTGTATGTGTGTATATATACGTATATATAAATATATACTATATCTAATACATGAAATATATATACATATATACATTATATATATATATATATATATATATATATATATATATATATATGTGATGTGTGTGTGTGTGTGTGTGTGTGTGTATGTATATATGTATATATATATTACTTAATCCTCAGCACCTGAGTGGAGTAAACAGGAGAGGAGGCAGCATCGTTATTGGCACATATATTTCTGAAGTTTGAAATTTTCCCTTTCCTACATATCTCTTCACAAATAGCTGTATTTTCTGTAATACCAGTATTTCCTGCAGCTATTTGTGAAGAGATATGTAGAAAAAGGAAAATTTCAAACTTTAGAAATATATGTGCCAATAACGATGCTGCCTCCTCTCCTGTTTACTCCACTCAGGTCATCTCCAACAAAACCACCCAACCAGCAGAGAACAAGCAGTTGACAATAGGAACATTCCCCCACGAAGATCAAGACGAATTCTGGAAAGAACGAGGGCTCAGCCGGCCCTGATCATTTCATAATAGGAACTGTAGCTTGTTTTGTTACCTAACCGTTCGTTTTTCAAAATGTTTGTGCTCTATTACGGTGTTAGTTGCCTTGAGGTGGGACATATCACATTATAGTGAACAAGACCCACAGTTGTATGGTTCGAAAGCTTTAAATCCCCTGTACAAGAAATAGATATTTTAAACTACAAGAAGGATTTTACTTCATTGTTTTGGATTGTATCCACCACCACAAACACCCACACACACCCACACACACACACACACCACAATATATATATTATATATATATATATTATAGATATCTAATAAAAGGAAGCCCATAAAAACAAAAAACCCAAAAAATGTAGAGAGCAAAAGCTTACTATATTTCAGAGACTGCTGTCTCTCCTCTTCAGGTGATATGACAATGAGAAAAGTTTACAGGAAAAGGTTGGTGGGATTTTATTTTACCAATGAGATTAGTCCACAACGTAAGGCCAATTTAGGTCACCCCCGCTGATAATCTTCCTTTAATCTTCTTAAGCGTGTTGGTTGAAATGAACAACTTGCGTCGACGATGTCTTGATGTCCTCCAATTCCCTTTTGAGATGTTCATTACCTGCTTCTCTTTTACATTAAGGCCGATTTCCATCATTTGACTCTCTGTACCGGCAGTTGCTGCTAGAAATTACACGGGGTACATATTCCAGTTTATTCTATGGTTTATGGTTCATTTATATGATTGAAAATAGCCGAGTTCTGTTGTCCATACCGAACTGACCCGTTTTTTTGGTGTTGTATTAATCTCTTGGGGGAAGAATTGTATTTTACCTGTAAATCCGATGTAAGATTGGTCACAGTCCTGGCATGGGATATCATTATTTACCCCAGAGCTTTTGGGCGATGTCTTTTGTTCGGACGTTTACTTAATTTCCCAAGGGATTTGGCTAAGGTTATTTTGGGGTAGGTCAAATAAAGCAAAAGGGTGATTTCCCAAGGGATCCCAAGGGTTTGAGTTTACTCTCTTTAATCGTCTCCAGGGGGGGAATTTGCGGGAATTTTTATTTTATGTTGGGTTTGGGTCTGGGTCATCTGGTTTCTTTCTTTAGGGGGTCTGGGTTAGAAAAATTTACGTTTGCTTTTTGAAATTGCTTTCTAACAATTATTGGGTCAGGATACTTTAAAGATGGAAAGTTGCTTGCGAATTAGTTCAAAATTCTTTTTCACCAGGAAATCTGGGGGAAACAAATTCGTTAAGGCTCTTAGGGAATTAGGTTGGCTGGTATAGGAACCATATCGTTGGATAGTATTGTCATGATAGCTTAAAGTAGTGAATATATGAAAGTGAAGAAACGTTGGTTTTCTTTTGTATATGGTAAAATTTGTATTCTGTAGATGTCTATGATTATTAAAACATCAATGGGAAAAGGAAATTTTGTTGGTCTGTTTCCCATTCAACTTTAAAATTTGATGCTAGGGCACTAATGGCGTTTAATTTTGAGAGGAATTCATTCATTAAAAGTTACCCCACTTAATTATCCCAAAATGTTAGTGTATGTCATCCACGTATCTCAATCCAACAGCATATATATAGTTTAATATATATATATATATGCATGCATTATATATAAATACATATATTTACAATGACAATGATTGCCTAACTTCAGAACATCAGAAGTCCTGGATGAAGTATCATTAAGCCCATGTATACCATTTCAATATAGGAATTATTAAACTTTTGATTTTAGCAGTGACAATAAATCCTTACTGCAACACATGACATATAGAAAGGCTACCCTTTCGGGTGTTCAAACTTTGTATAAAAATAGCCTGCCTAAACAAAATAAATATGGGACCTAAGGTGTAATAAAAAATACCTTATTTAAACTAAGAGATTTGTTATATAAGTTGAAAGGCAAACTCTATTTCTTGAGCACTGTGATTAGTGCTCAGATTTTAAATCGATAAAGACCATTTTCAATTGGCGGCGTCATATCTTCTTGTGAACTCACTTTCGACTGTCACCATGAATCTGTAATCCTTGGATGTATTTACGAACTAAAATAAAGTATTTAAGTCTCGCACTCAGGAACGTTAGGTACCATCCCGAAGCTCAGACGAAGATTCGTCCTTTTAGGACACTTATAGGCCTAGTGGCGAGGTATCATAGCAAATATTATACATTTTTATAGGCCTAGTGGTGAGGTATTATAGCAAATACTATACACTTTTATAGACCTAGTGGTGAGGTATCATAGCAAATACTACACTTTTATAAGCCTAGTTATGAGGTATCATAACAAATACTACACTTTCTAGCCTAGTGGTGAGGTATTATAGCAAATACTACACTTTTATAAGCCTAGAAATGAGGTATCATAACAAATGCTACACTCTTATAGGCCTAGTGGTGCGGTATCATAAAGAATACATTTTAATGATTAATAACACTATGAATGCCTGTTTTGATTTTGAATGAAAAGCAGGGACAAACCCGTTACAAACAAAATAGAAGAAAGTGTCTGTGTTCTGGCTGGGAAATAAAATTTAAAAAAAAAAAAAAAAAACGAAACGAAAGGACAGACGAGGCAGATCATATTCGTGTCACGCACGTCCGTGATTTGGCTTACGGCGGCGTTCGTTAAAGTCAAGATGGTTAGCGCTCGTTGATCAACACTAATTGGGCCTCACTCGCCTACCTTCACCTCTGAACCACCCGTTGAAGTGGCCTAAACAACGCTATTGGAGCGGTCAGCCAACTCTACGCTTCGTTAAGAGCGCACTTGAGATTCCGGCCCCTCCCCCCCAAACCCCATAATCTCTCCACCCCTGCCTTGCCTCCCCACCAACCTCCGATCAACCACTCCACCCCTTTTTCGTCTCATCATCCCCCTCCCCCCCCCCCAACGCCGCCGCATCCTCTGGCCCACTATTGGGGGTTAACCTATGGCCCACCCACCCCCATTACCATCCTCCCACCCAAGCCGGGCAATCACATTCCTGGAGAGATGCGGATGCTGGAATAGATGATGCCCAGACAATTTTGAGTCTTAAGCGCAAGGGACATTAAGCCTTTTTTTCTTCAATCTACGGCAAGCGAGGTTGGACTAATGATGGCTGTATATGCGGAAATTGTTATATGTACGTAACACGCATTTGAATACCTTCTTTATGGGCGTCAACGCCTACGTTTTTTTTATTTTAATTATGAATTTCTTTTCATTTCATTGTGTATGGCATGAACTATAAAAGACCCGCTGACTTCAAACAAACATATTGGCACTTTTATTTATCTTTACCGTTCAATCAATAAATCGTTGGTCACCTCTGAAGATATAAAAATGGAAGAATTCAAAGCTTCCTGCGTTAACCCTGATCGAGAGGAGATCGAGATTTTACTAAGTCGATGTAAATAGTATAATGGAATACACATACATACATACATTTACAGTACCTACAATACATATATATATATAATATATTATTATATCTATATATATATATATATATCATTATTCTATTCTTGTTCTAAAACTGAACGATTTTTGTGAGCGCCATAAATAAAATTATGGAAAACGAATTAATTAATTCATCAACAAGTAAAGTAATCGCACCTAAGTTTCCATCCCAGCACATACGACTTTCCCTGGTACAGCGTATAAGAGCTGGTTATGAAAACTTTCAGCCGCGGACCCATTGAAACTTTCAGGTACCAAGTTGGCCTCTGTTTGGTTGGCAACCTATAGCGGTTGTAAGGTAACCACCCAACCAGGGCTCTAAAGTTAACCTGAACTAAAACTTAAAAAAACTATTGAGGCTTAGAGGGCTGCGAATTTTGTTTTAAGTACGTTTGAATGATTGAAGGTTGGATACAACTTAAGGATCACCCAATTTGCAAGCCCGCTAGCCATCTGTAGATTTTAATGTTCGGAGGGCGGAACAGACAAAAAGTAATATTGCCAGGTACGAAGGAAAAAATACCCTAGGAATTGGAAAAAAAAAAACTCTCTTATTCTAAATAAATTTTGCAGGGCTCTTGCAATTCATAAAGAGGTTAAAAATGTTTTAAGAGCAACATCAGACCGAAAAAATGCAACGGATTACCCAGAGAGAATCGAAATCCCCTTTATAACGGAAGATCACGTTCTTGGAAGTATCAGCATTACTTGAACAAACGCTCGAAAACAAAATTAAATACAAAGATGACAACAAGGCCACTTTAAAGTACTACCCAACGACAAAAAAAAAAAAAAAAAAAAAAAAGAAAATGTAAAAAAAAAAAAAAAAAAAAAAAAAATTCTGGATTGAGAGACCGAAATGAAAACTAAAAAAAAGCCATTCTGAGCACAGTTGTTTAACAAATGAACAAGACTACCCCCCCCCCTCCCCTCAAGCGTTAAATGAAACGTGGTTCGCAAAAGATCGTTTATTCCTGTTGCATACTCTCTCTCCACTCTCGTTAGTAGCCATCTTGCTTGGTGATGAGACGTACACCTGCGTGGAAGGTCACAATAAATCAAACAGATAATCACCAAGTTTAACAATACGACTAGAATTTGAGAAATATCTAGAAGTAAGTTCGCTGAACTATTCCCCCCGGTGATAAGAATTAGTTGTGAAAAATAGTATGGATAAAGCAGCGTTGCTTAAGTTAGCGTTTTATCAAAAGGTCTAATACTATTAAAAATCAGGAACAAGGATGGCAGTAAGTTCCAAACTACGGGCAAAAAGGTGGCGTAAATTTGAGGCGTGTCTAGCAGATTACGCGACAATACCGATGAGGTCAGCAGGAATGGGGGAACTGGCATTTCTGCATCTATGAAATCAGCAACAAGTCCCTAACCAAAAAGATACAAAAAGCATTTCATAGATAATAATTAGAAGGATATAATCCTTCAAACTGGACAACAAATCTAATGAAAACAAATCTTGAAAATTAATTGAAGAAGTTTCCAAATAAAATCCAACTTGTGGTCAAGAGGAGCTCATACACACGAAAAGAAAAAGGTATACATAAACCAAAACCATTTCAGGACAAAGAAAAAGAATAAGGTGAATCTTGTGAATATACTAATTGGTACGCATGTTAGGAAAAAGAATGCTCCAAAAAGTCATGCAAAACTGTTTTAGTTAAGGTTTGGTTATTAGCCATAGTCAATCCACAAAACCTAATCAGAAAATGTGCTGCACTGCAACATTCGACCCATCCACAGTGTGCTGAGGTAATACAAGAATTGAGAGAAAAAAGAAAAGATACAAGAATTTTTTGGTTCAAACATGGTCTATCTATGGATAGGACAATTGTTCATTAAATCAAAGAGTTTGGAATGAGCACAAATAGTTGAGGATGAAGAAGAAGAAAAGGAAGGGGAAAGGAAGGAAGAAGAAGGAAGAAAATAAAAAGAAGAAGAGGAAAAACGGAAGAGAATGTTAAACAAAAATGAAATTGGACAGAAAAAAAATAAGGAAAACAAAGAACCAAGATAAAAAGTATTGGATGCAGAGATACTCCATTTGATGACGACTAATATGAGGCAATAAAGACAAGCATACCTACGAAGAAAGAAATGAAATTACGGATATGTACAACAGAAAAGGCAAATCCCGCAAGAGGCTCTTACCCAGATCTATACAATGACGGTGGGAGGAACAAGGAAATGGACAAAAAATTTTCAGACAAGCAACGAAAGGACAAAATCCTGCAGAAAGCCTTTTGAAAAGACGGGAATTGCAGATTTGGAGAAAGATGGTTACTACAAACATTCCTAAGATATGTCAAAACTATGAAAACAATGGTAAATGTGGCATACTTGAGATGGATATGGGGATGAATTGCAGAGATCTGCATCTCCAAAAATAAAAATGTTAAAAACCTAAAAGAAGGAAAAGGATGTAAGTTCGATTCAAAAAAAATGCAAATATATTGCACCTGTAGCCATGAATCATAAGTCAAATACAAAGAACCAACCAAGTAAATAAAATCCAAAATAACGACAAAGAAAAAACAAAGAAAGAGAAGATAAATCAAGAATATCAGGTAAAAAGAAGATAAAAAGCAAACCTTATACCAAATCCCAAGAGATATGCACGGAGGTGTCAGCACAAAGAATTTCAAAGCATCAGCTCCGAAATTCTACTCAAAGAGATAAATAAACTGTATTTGATTATGCAAGGAGGATATTGCAGAAAACGGAGGGGGAAAATTGCAGACTTCAGACACAAATGAAAATGAATAATGATGAATGAAGGAAAAAGATCAATAAATATTATGGAAAAGTTGGATTTTTAATGTCAGGAATTTCTGGGAAATGAAAAAAGAACAAACATAACCAGAACAGGAAAAGAGACCCACGGGAACAAAATCCTTGATTACTTTTTTTATATCAGTATTAAATGAAGGAGGGGGAAAACACGCAAAACCATCATAGTTGATTTGAGGCAATGCGCGCAGGAGGGGTTTAGTTACGAGTAACTCAAAAAAGAAAAAATAGACCAAGTTACTTTAGATAATGAAACTACAAGCCCAAAATGAAAAGAAAATAGGAGATAATCGGAAAGTATAAAGTGAAAAACCTGGGCTATTCCCAAAGGGGAAGGACTGGGAATGGATGATCAAATAAAACGGGTTCCCAAACAAAATTATAGATCAGATAGAAAAAAATAGGAAACAAGGGGGAACCGCCAAAATATATGGGAAAGCGAACCAAAAAACCGAAGCGGCAAAAATAAAACAACAAGGGAAAAAGAAATTATGAGAAAAAGTAAACTCAGAATGTGAAACTAATAGCGGTCACGAACAATTTGAATCAGCCCTTTTTAAAAATTGATGGAACATAGTAATATAAATAAAGACCTTCCTAACTACTAAACGACGTTTGACTACGAATAATTGCACAAAAATTTGGAATCTGGCATGACATAGTAGCAAAGACAACAAGGATCTGGACTATATTTCTCCTATACCTGTCGGTGAGCTTTACAACTTTCCGAATTTCGATAGAAGTGGAAAGAACGAATAGGAGATTTGGGTTTGGTTAATTACACCTAAATACAAAAAGTAAAAAACGAGGTAATAGTCAAGTGCAGAACGATAAGATACGTGGCGAATTTTTGAAAAAGCTTGGAAAAGTTAGTGATATGGCTACTAGAATACAACATTCAACCAAAAAATAAATCACCTGGGCCAACAAGAAAGGAAAATACATTGTTTAGAACCTAGTATGTTGTGAACGAGATGAATTATTGTTTTAAAGAAATAATAGTTATACCCCTGCGAGTATTTGCAAGACCATAATGTCATAGAATTAAACAAAAGTTCATTCCCAAAGCAAGTGAACAAAATAGACAGAAAAGCAAGAAATGAAAAGAAATGAAAAAGGGCAAGGGAAGGATATGGAAAAATACAACTTCATACATGTTAAAAATATAAAAATGGTCAGAAATTAATGAAGAAATTTAAACAAAGGATGGAGGATAACATTTTCGGTAAGTGGATGACATAAGGGTTAAAATACGGAGATATTATATAAAATATTGGAGGAGGATAAGAGTGGGAAAAATATTATACCGGAAGAAGAAAAGTAAACCTATCATTCAGCATACCAAGAGACAGAAGAATCTTGTTCAGAAAATTCCAGAAAAGTGGGAAAAAAAAGGTCTTGCAAAAGAAAAAAAAAAATGCAATGGAAACGTTATAGAACTAAAAAGGTAACTGATATGGCCCCAAAATGCAGATAAAGATAAAAAAAAGATTATACAATCAAAAAAGAAAATGAAAAACAGGGACATTGGAAAGAAAAAAACCCTAGTTAAATATCAAGCAAAAAACCCCAAAACTATTAATACTCATATGCGAAGAAAGATGAATAAAAGAAGGAAATAGAAATAGGCCCTCTTTTTTTGACAGGAATTGAAGGGAAAGGGACTTAACGAATGAAAAAAAGGAACATTAAATTTAGCCAACATACCCTGCCAGAAACGAATAATAAGAGAGGAATTCCACCCCTAGAATAGCATTTAATGAAGCATAATGGAGATACAGAAGTAAGGGATGAAAATAGTGAATATTTTAGCTGACATAAGATATTAATAGAAGCTGAATTATTGTTGGCTAGGCTAATTAATAGAAATAATTAAAAAATGGAGCATGCTGCAGGGCCTCACAGAATGGAAATTCCTTCCGCTATTTTGTTAAAGAGAAAGAAAGTAAGAAGCAGTTCCATTCTATGCGCAAAACGACCACTTGCAATAATTATTAAGACAAACAAAGTAGGTAAATTACAGGCAAGATTAATATGATGAGCGGCAACAAACAAATTAGCGTATATTACCCCTACTTTCGCAGAAAAGGGGATCAAGACTAGAGGCATAAGTAAATTATAGGCCATGTCAGTTCTAACAAATCACAGATAATGAAAGTGTATGAAAGGGTATAATGAAGAAAAGAAAAAAATATCTTATGAAAACAAAATTTAATAAAAAAAAAAAAAATTTAAAACAAAAAATTTGATTTAATTTAAAAGGATACAAACAATGGTTTCGTACCCGGAAAAAGTTATCCACAAACCCAACTCCGTTAGTCCCACCGTGGAAAAACTATTCAAAAAAATCAAAAAATATGAAAGCGGAGAAAAATGGGAAAATACAAAAGATGTGGCTTTTATTTAGACTTTGCAAAAGCTTTTGATTAACAAAGATAGACCATAATAAATATTATTAGCGAAGGAAAACAAAATTAGAAAACACCAAAAAACAATATCGTGGATAAAGTAGGAAGATGGTTAAAAGAATTTTTACACAACAGAAAAACAGAGTAGTTATTGACAAACGCACGGCAGAAAAAAAAATCGGATGGAAGCCAAAGGTTAAATAGCCGGTGTGCCACAAGGCAACGGTACGGTAGCTGCAATAGTGTTTGTTATTATGATGTGTTGATAATCCACATAGGACAATAATGATTAAGGATTCGGTATGCTGAGTAGTTCGCAGATTGACACAAGAAGTAAAAGTAGAGAAAATTTACTTTGTGATGCACAAGATTAGGAACGCTCTACAAAGAAGACACCTTAAGCAAAGTATTATGCTTGGGACAGGCAGAGGTAAAGTAGGATTGGTATTTAACTCTGATTAAACAATGTTTGCAAAAATCGAATAAAGTTATGGAGACATCATCCAGAAATTGAAAGCTATACTGCATATGAAGGGACCTAATAATCTGAGGGACCATCACAAATAAGGGAAAGACAGTTTTTAAAGACCATTGGGTGTTGCATGATGAATAGGAAATCATGTTATGCACAATGATCAAATCAAGCAAAAACTCTGTTGGCCAAAATGGTCAAAGCAAAAAATGGGAATGTTGTATTTACGGCACTTACAAAACAAGGAAAACGCTGAAGCACCATGGATTATGCCTTTATAAAAACATATGTTCGTAGTCCACGTGAATATTGCCAACGGTATTGATATTGGGGTACCCACACTATCAAAAGGATTATTGCAACAAATGAGAGAGTGTACAAAGGTCCTTTACAGCTAGCAACTAGAAGAAGTTAAGGGAACCCATATGGACTACTGGGAACAAAGACTGACAATTCTTAAATTAAAATTATAAGTCTGGCAAAGGAGGGAACAACGAGAAAACGCTACTATGAATAAGTTCAAGGTCATTGGAAACAGATAGAAGGTAATTAGCAGAAAATTATCATGGAAACCTAAAAATATCAGATAAAAGAGCAAGCAGAGGTAGATTAATTTAAGTAGGCACCAAAAATATACCAAGGAAAAAACAAAGGCAAAGCACCCACAAGGACATTAATCCACTATAACGCACCCCAGCATCGATAAATGCAGACTGTCTATTCACAATGCGTTGCCAGCTCATCTGCAGGAATATATCAGGAAGTGAGGCGTAGATGTTGTTTAAGAATAAGCTCGACAAAAATATCTAAACTGCATCCCAGACCATCCGAAGAATTTGGTGGATTGGAAGATGCCAAAAATATACCGGAAGATGTACTAGCAAACTCTCTGGTAGAACATTAGAGGTGCCTCATCCACATGAGGGACCATGAGGGGCAACCCGGAAACAAAGATGTAAGGCATCTGTAAGGTCTTAGAAGTTTAAGGTCTGCCTCTCTTCTCTCTCTCTCTCTCTCTTCTACTATCTCTCCTACCTAGGATAATATTATTGCTCTCATATTGTTTTAGATGATAATTCTCTCTCTCTCTATCGCCATTTATTGTTTTCCAACCCCTTGCCGTAAGGGTTTGGGTTTTTCTCTCCCTATCCGTCAATCGAAAATAATAAAAAATGCAGGTTGCTCCGCGGAGAGGTTATGAATGCTGATTCCACACCAAGTATCGACCGGTCCGAAATTGCACGCTGAACGGAAAGAGAATGATGGCAAACCATTGTTACTTCCCATCGAAACTGTACAAATGAGCAGCTTTATTGATAATCCTTATTTCTTCGATGCCTTCCACATTTTTCCACGCCACCACCAATCCTTTTAATAATTGATGTCACCTTTGAGACATCAAAATGCAGTGAAGGAATAAGGAGACAGGGAGAGATAATTAATTGATATCGTGACTACCTCATGGACTTCATCTTCTCGCATCTTTGATATTTTATAATATAGATATATATTAGATATATCTAATAGTATCGATATATCTAATACACACACACACACACATATTATATAGTACTATAATAAATATTTGATATACACTAATAACATAATATGTAATATTATTATATAGATAGTATATAGTGTATTATATACTGATATTTATATACACATACATACCATATATAATTACACTAATAATCATATATAACGATTAGATAATTGCAAAATAAATATATATCAATATAGATATAATATATTATATATATAGTATATATTATTATATATATAATGACATATTCACACTATACTATATTATGTATTAAATAGACATTCTACTTGCAGCCCGCATACACGTCAGCTAGAACAGTTTAAATAATTATTCAATTGCATAATTCGACCACCTTTCGTCAATGCAAAAGTACCCTTAGAACAAGCTTTAGGCACAACAGGATTCCATAACGTCTCCCCCCTCCCCCCTCCCCCCCCCCCCCCCCCCCCACCCCGCCCCCCCCCAAATCGAGTTGTGGGCTAGACGAGAGAGCAGAGAGAGAGAGAGAGAGAAAGATGAAGGAGAGAACTGAAACTGGGTCTTATCTAGTACAAAATGGATTGAATGCAAAGCTCAACAACGGTTAATAACGTGAATACGAACCGATCGATGATCAACACTAATGAAAAAAACATTAGCCCAAGTCAATGAAACAAAACAAAATATTATCATAAATATGTTATGTTTGGACAGCATCAAAAGCCAAATAAAAAAAGTTGATATATTTACACACAACCCTTTAGATCCGACACCAAATAGTACTGAGCTTCTTCTCCGCCAAGTTCGTTTTAATTCTATAAAAGTCACCGGTCTTCGTCCTACTTTACAATAGCAACAAAACCGAAAACGGAAGCTATTCCACCAAAGGACGCATCTCCGTTGAACTCTATGTATCCCTGAGGGTTGCTGCAAAGGTCATTTTTTCATAGATCCTTCCCCAGGAAGCCCTAGGATCAATTTGGCGTAGGAAAACAGCTGCTGCTTCTTCTGCTCCTCGTTTCAATCAGAATCAAAAGAACAGTTCCAGCTATAAAAGAAATGACGATCAATACAAGGATGCTGACGTTCATACTGCTAAAGTTTGTAATAAACTTCACAATAACAATAAGTTCCATCCCCGGGTTGGTTAAACCTTGGTAAATGCAAAGAAAGGTTATAATCGTGACAAATCTTTCACAGCGGAAATAAACAACACGTCAACGCCTAAAGATTTAACACATTATATTATTAAAATAAAAGCATTAGTGTCTTCATTATTAGACTCCCACAGGAATGTCCCATAGCAACGCCAAAAACTCTCCCTACCTAATAAGTATTACGTCCAACCAGTGCGTTGTTTCGTTACTACACTTTGAAACTTAGCTAGTTAACTATAGTCCATCTGAGGTTTTTTAACCAAATGGAGGTTGCAATTCTGCAGCATATTCCCATTTGTTTTTATTTTTCAGCTCTTTACGAAAGTACGCAAAGAAAAAATGTCCAGTTTGGGGTTTTGTTCAATACAACAACTGAAAAATCAAAAGAACAGAACAAAATATTTACAGCCGGGTAGCTTGTTTTCAAAACCAAAAATCGGGGACACAATATTTTTCAAGAGATTCCTGATTTCAAGAGTTTTTTTAATTTTCTTGATTTTCTCTCTTTACGGTCTCACCACAAGCGGTTTCCAATTTAAGTATTGATAAATGATCGAAATCTCTCTCTCTCTCTCTCGTCTCTCAATCTCTCCTCATCTCTCCTCTTCTCTCTCTCTCTCTCTCTCTCCTGGATTAATAATTTTCTTTTCTTTCCTCCTGTTTAGAATGAGTTTCATAGAATTCTTCTTTAACTCTCTCTTGGACTTCTAAGAATCTCTCTCTCTCTCCTTCTCTCTCCTCCTCTCTCTCATCTCTCCAGAAAAAAAAGACAAAAAGGAGAGAAGAGGAGATGACGAGGAGGACCGGAAGAACGGACGAAGACGACGAGTTGATGAAGAGGATTGAAGACGAGAGAACGAGGTAGGATAGAGAGAGAGAGAGACTGGATTCAATGCGACAAATGAATAAAAGATTTATCTTTTATTGTCTGTTGAGGCCCAAGCTTTAAGGAACTCTGGAGGAAATTCAATCTCCATTACTTTAGTTTTTGCCCAATGGATGTTTCCCCTTCCGAGGTTCCTAAGTCGATTTGTTTTCACTTTCCTTTTTTCATTGAGTTTAGCAGGACTAGTAATTAATATAAATATATATATATAGTATAATAATATATATATTAATATAGTTACATAATATATAACTAATATGTATAATATGTATAGTATGTTATAGTATATATATATATATATATTATATATAAGATATATATACCACATGTGTTGTAATGTATATAATATAAATCAGATAATACACAAGCATCTTGTCATAAAATTAATTCAAACTGCATAGCCCTTCATAATATACAACATCTCCCACAAGAAAGCTTTTCCAAAACCTTACCACCAGTGCCAAACAAGCTTAATGACCTAAAGCAATCATGTTTAGAAAAAAACCCCCGTTTATTGTTATTAGTAACATTTCAATTTCATCCACTAATGATGTGCAAGAAGTAATACTGCTCAATTCCAAGGTAAGCGTACACGACTTTATCTTCTTTTAAGGTTTCATGTACCTCATTGCGTGAGTGAAAAGGTAATTGACTTACTTTATATTCAAAGAAATTTTATTTTATTTCCCTTCTACAATTCCGCTTTTTCACCCCGACCTTCCAATCCACTTGAGTTTACTTCTATCTCTTTCTAATCGTCCTATTTAAAATATTCTTTGCCTATTAATTCATCATAGTTATCTTCTTTATAGCTTTTCAATTTTCATAGAGCTTCCCTAATTTTATGTGATTCTTTTCCGTAAGGGACTGTTCACCAGTTACAAGTAAACCATATATTATGCAGGTTAACTTCTTCGGTTCATTATGCACCTCAACCCTTGGGCTAGAAGGACAATTTAATAAATTACAGGATAAACATACGTGAAAAAAATACAATGTTAAATACTGTCCAAGGGATAATTATGATAGACTTACGCATTCCATTCCCAAGTTGCAGAACAATTATAAAAACATCCATCCAAAAGGCCTCCTTCCGACCATTCAGTCACTGAAGCCTCATGCTCAAAACGCAACTTTTAATTTTTGTCATTCCTCCTGATATTCCGCTTTAGCCCACTCCATTTGTTACTATAATTACCCCTCATCTCAGCCCTCTCTTCCTCATTCCAAACAATGCTGGCCTCCTCACGCCTCCCATCTCCACATTTTCTTTTTCTTTTCCGAGCCTTATTTCCTTATACTCTAAGTTTCCATCCATAGCGCAACTCCCCCAACCCGCCTCAACCTAATTCCCCATCCCATAAAGATGTCTCTTCCTTTGACCTTTACCCCTTAACCCTACCCACCTCCCTTCCATTCCCCGACCTCCGTCCACGCCTAGCCATCCTCAGCCGCCGCCCCCTACCCCTGTGCCTTCTTGACTACACACCCAAAAGCCTGCCACCCGATCACCCTCGGTAATCAGCCGTAGGAGGAGGAGCTTAACTGTGTCGTCCTCGAGTGAGTGATGAGAGAGGTCTTCGGTCGTAACAAAGTGACGGTAATTACCCTTTAACATATTACATGGCACGCGTTAAACTAACCCCGCTAACAACATCACCCCCCCCCCCTCACCTCCACCCGCCCACTTCTCTCTCTCTCTCTCTAAGATGACATTTCCCTCTCCTCGGCTACTGCTCTCTCTCTCTCACTCTCTCTCTCACTCTCTCAAGGATGACAATTCCTTCTCCTCGGCTACATCTCTCTCTCTCTCACTCTCTCTCTCAAGGATGACAATTCCCTCTCCTCGACTATCTCTCTCTCTCTCTCTCTCTCTCTCTCTCTCTCTCTCTCTCTCCTCTTTCAAGGATGACATTCCCCTTCCCTCATCTACTGTTCTCTCTCTCTCTCTCTCTCTCTCTCTCTTTCAGGAATGACATTTCCCATCTCTCATCTACTGTTCTCTCTCTCTCTCTCTCTCTCTCTCTCTCTCTCTCTCTCAGGGATGATATTTCCCTTCCCTCAGCTACTGTTCTCTCTCTCTCTCTCTCTCTCTCTCCTCTTTCAGGGATGACATTTCCCATCCCTCATCTACTGTTCTCTCTCTCCCTCTCTCTCTCTCCCTCTCTCTCTCTCTCTCTCTCTCTCTCTCTCCTCTTTCAGGAATGACATTTCCCATCCCTCATCTACGTGTCTCTCTCCCTCTCTCTCTCTCTCTCTCTCTCTCTCTCTCTCTCTCTCTCCTCTTTCAAGGATGACATTTCCCTTTCCTCAGCTAATGTTCTCTCTCTCTTTCTCTCTCTCTCTCTCTCTCTCTCTCCTCTTTCAGGGATGACATTTCCCTTTCCTCAGCGATCTCTCTCTCTCTCTCTTAACAATATTTACAGAAGAAGACGTTAAAAACAAAATAGAAAAACTAACAAGCTCAATTCAAATCTCCTGGTGTGGATTGGATTCATCCAAGAGAAATTAAAGAATTAAAAGAGGTGGTAGTTCCTCACCTATATAAACTCTACAGAAGAACGGCAGAACAACGAAAGGCACCTAAAGGATGGAAAGTAGGTAATGTGCCCCCAGTTACAGTAGTATTCAAGGGAAAAGCCAGGAAATTATAGACCAATCGGTCTAACGTCAGTCCCTTGTACGATTTTTGAATCCATAATTGCAGATCAAATTGTGGATCACATTGATAGAAACTACCTGTTGTTAAACAGTCAACATGGCTTCAGACAAAACAGATCCTGCCTATCAAACCTCTAGGACTTTTTCCATAACATGCTTGGTATTTACGAAAGTAGTGGAGATATAGATGTAATCTACTTAGATTTCCAAAGGGCCTTTGGCAAAGTTCCACACAAGAAACTAATGACAAAAGTTAGAGCTTTAGAAATTGTAAGGGAAACAGCAGATTGGATCGAAGACTGGCTAACTAATAGAAAACAGGATCGTAATAAACGGTGAAGAATCAGAATGGGCAGATGTGACAAGCGGAGTTCCTCAGGGTTCTGTCCTTGGCCTTCTCTTGTTTCTGATTTATATTAATGACATTGATGCAGGATTAATTAGCAGGGTAGCCAAATTTACAGAAGACACCAAAGCAGGTGCAAATGCAATAGACCCAGAGACAGTAGAAGGTTTAAGAAATTATCTAAAGGAAATAGGAGTGTGCTAAAAAAATCATGGCAAATGCCTTTTAACTTAGATAAGAGTAAAGTGTTGCAAATAGGAACAAACAAGCCTCATGCAACCCACAAGCTGCTTGGGAATGACATAGTGTAGAACAAAAGGACGACCCTGAATTCATTATTACCAAGGACTTGAAATCCACAAAACAATGCATGGACGCTGAATAGAAGGTAGAGAAACTAATGGGATACATAAAGAAGCAGTTCAAATACAGAAACAAGGAATATGCAGTACAGTTTTGGTCACCAATACTAAGAAAGGACATAAATAGATTAGAAAGGGTACAATCAAGAGCCACAAGGTTAATTCCATCCATCAGGCAAATAGGTTATCAAAGGCGACTAGAGACCCTGAACATGTATGACTTAGAAACACGACGACTGCGAGGACAACTACCAGAAACATTTAAAATACTGAAAAGCATTACAAAAGTAGACAGTAACCTATTCAAGTTAAACGAAAACCAGACACGAAATAATGGATGGAAACCAGAACTGTAGAGATACAACACATCTCATTGTGGGAACTTCTTCACATACAAGGTTTATGTGACACATGGAATTGACTGCCACTAGAAGTTATAAACAGCAACAGTGTGGAAGGGATTAAAAGAAAGCTAGACAAAATCATCAAGACACTGTGTATGAACAGTAAAACCTGCTCCTAGAGATAAGTGAGCACACGATGTCTTCTTTGGACTAACAAGACTTTGAGACATCCTAATCCTTGTAACTCCTTGTAACTCTCTCTCTCTCTCGCTTTCAAGGTTGACATTTCCCCTTCCTCGGCTACAGCTCTCTCTCTCTCTCTCTCTCTCTCTCTCTCTCTCTCTCTCTCTCTCAGAGATGATATTTCCCTTTCCTCAGCTACCGCTCTATCTCTTTCTCTCTGATATATTTTTTCTCATGATTAGATTATTCTCTCACACTTTAATGACCTCTCAGAACTATCTATATATTTTTTATCCCTTACACATACATTGGGTTTTTATGGTCTTATATTTTGATAATGGGTTTCAGTTACAGTTAAAATGAATACCGCTAAAATTCACTTTAGATTCATGAATCATAAAACAACTGTGAGATAGTCATGAATATGTTGCTTTTTCACGCGTCGTTCATTCTCTCTCGTCTCGTAACTACTCTAAGAAAATGAGAGTTTTATTATGATTGTTTTTATGGAGAGACAAAATACAAAAAATGAGGACTTCAAAAGATGTCCGTCCAGGGTCAACAATGTTGCCTCAAAATAAAAATGGTGGTTATATGCACATCTATTATCTATGAGACAGAAGATGGAATCAATAACAATAAAATCCGAATGGATCTTTCTTGTTTGTATGGGCCTAGTGGGGGCGGGGTGGGTAGGAGGATCTGGAGGGTAGGGGGAAACATGACACACCCACCCTCCTCCTGTATACCTGTTTGTCCGCCCGTAGTGGAGGCGGGGTAAACCGGGGATCGGGAGGTTAGGGGAGACATAACGGTCAGTACCACGTTCCAGCGCAACGTAGCGCGCGCCATAATGCTCGTATCAAATAAAAGAACAGATTATAAAGCTATTTTACCATGTAAAATTCGAACAAATTTCAACAAGTCAATTAAGGAAGAAAGAAAAAGTAAAATTATTAATACTGATTTTAAACATGTACTGAATTTTTATTCATTTATAATTTATTAATTTGAAACATGTCATTTTATTCATTTATTATGATTTATTCTAAAAGAATATTTTCTAACAGAAATCAACACAGTCAGCATTATGTTCAAGGAAACAGACTTATAAAGAGAGCAAAACACGTTAACTCCTGATGGTTGATACTAACGAATACTCCTTTCATAACTTTCCTGGAACATGTTTTCCAGTCTTGTGTGTGAAATGTGAGTTGGGTTTCCATAATACACACCCCATTCCCACGTTTCCGTGAATCACTTCTGCATTATCACTCCTTTTACTCAGTCTATTCAAATTCCTTCGAAATTTCCTGATGTCTTTTTCACTGTTTCTGTTGCATTTGTATTCTGTATTTGAACATGGCCATCAAATTAAGCATATTATTATTATTCGTATTGCACTTCCTACATATGGGAGAGATGTTATTTCCGTCTATCGTTCTTTGAACATATCTGGTTCTTAGGGCCTGATCTTGTGCCGCTGTTATCATTCCTTCAGTTTCCTTCTTTAGCTCTCCCCTCTGTAGCCATTGCCATGTGTCACCGCTGGCTAGTTCTTTAGTCTGTCTCATGTGTTGTCCGTGCATTGGTTTGTTGTGCCAGTCCTCTGTTCTGTTTGTCATTCTCCTGTCTCTGTATATTTCTGGGTCTTCGTCTACTTTTATTAGTCCTTCTTCCCACGCACTCTTTAGCCACTCATCTTCACTGGTTTTCAGATATTGCCCCAGTGCTCTGTTCTCGATGTTGACGCAGTCTTCTATACTTAGTAGTCCTCTCCCTCCTTCCTTTCGTGTTATGTATAGCCTGTCCGTATTTGCTCTTAGGTGTAGCGCTTTGTGTATTGTCATATGTTTCCTGGTTTTCTGATCTATGCTGCGGAGTTCTGCCTTCGTCCATTCCACTATTCCTGCGCTGTATCTGATTACTGGCACTGCCCATGTGTTTATGGCTTTTATCATATTTCCGGCGTTGAGTTTTGACTTGAGTATCGCCTTAAGTCTCTGCATATATTCTTTCCTGATCGTGTCCTTCATCTCTTGGTGTTTTATATCCCCTCCTTCCATTATTCCCAGGTATTTGTATCCAGTCTAATCTATGTGTTTGATGTTGCTCCCATCTGGTAGCTTTATCCCTTCAGTTCTCGTTACTTTGCCTTTGAGTATGTTGACTAAGGCGCATTTTTGTATTCCAAACTCCATCCTGATGTCCGAAGATACAATCCTTACAGTCTGGATTAGGGTATCTATTTCCTTGATGCTCTTACCATACACCTTGATGTCGTCCATGAACATTAGATGGTTGATTCTGTTGCCTCTTTTCTTGAGTTGGTACCCGGCATCCATCCTCTGTAGTACTTTTGTCATGGGAATCATGACTACTACGAAGAGTAATGGGGACTGAGTCGCCCTGGAAGATCCCTCTCCTGACATTAACCTCTGCTAGTCTTATTCCAGAGCTTGTAAGTATTGTATTCCAGTTGCGCATTGTATTTTTGAGGAAGCTGATGGTGTTTTCCTCTGCCTCATATATTTTCAGGCATTCTATTAGCCATGTGTGTGGTATCATGTCGAAGGCTTTCTTATAGTCTATCCATGCCATGCTTAGGTTGGTTTTCCTTGTTCTTATGCAGGCTTTCTGTTGGTGGGGGATGGTGTTTGTCTCCTCTAGGTAGTTAGTTGTATAGCCTTTCACTGATGATACCTGTTAGTAACTTCTACATTATTGGTAGGCAGGTGATATAGTTACTGGCTATATTTCCCTTACTCTTGTCTTTTTGTACTAAGGGTGTTCTTCCTGTGGTCATCCATTTGGGTGCATGGTGATTTGAGATACAATGCTAGAGTTGTTCTGCTATTCGTGGATGTAGGGCCTTAAAGTTTTTGAGCCAGTATCCATGGACTTCATCGGGACCTGGGGCTTTCCAGTTTGGCATTTTCTTTAGTTGGTGTCTGACTGTGTCTGTCGTGATCTCTGTGAATCTTTGTTTTATTCTCCCTGTTTCTTCTTCCTTGACTTCCTGGAGCCATGTTGCATGTTTGTTGTGTGATTACCGGATTGCTCCAGATGTTTTCCCAGAGTCTCTTACTTGTTTCGACTTCAGGAATTTCTTGGTGGTTGTCTTCCCCTCTTAGTTGGTTGTATAGTCTTTTCTGGATGGCTCCGAATAGTTTGTTCAGTTGGTATCCCTTATTCCTGTTCATGTACCGTTGGATCTTATGTGCTTTGGCCTTAAGCCTCCTGTTTTACATCTTCTATTGTGTTGTTTAGTCCCCTCTCTTGTACTTTGTATTTCTCGTCGAGTTCCTCCCTTGTTTCCTTGCTTCTTAGACATTTTTCTGCCATATCTTTCAGTTTAATCAAGTCAAATCTCATCACCATGATTTGCTTTTCCAGGCGCCTTTTCCAAGGAGGTTGCTGTTTTGGTTTCTGTTGGGTTGGTTGTGCTGGTTGTGTTGGTGTTCGAATCCCCATGAGTTCTGCTACTAATCATGCTCCTGCATATGCCAAGTTATTTGTTTCTGTGATACTGGTGGTGGTGTGTATTATGCCCATTATTTCATTGACCTCACTTGTTTTCTCCCTTAATTGGTGTTGTAGGCTTTCATGGAGGGGATCTTTGTTATCTCTGTATCTGGCTCCATCCATTGTCTAATCTTTTCTACCCATTCCGTCCTCTCTGTTACTTCGTCGGTGTTTCTTCGTGTGTCGTTGTTTGATACCTCATCATCCCTGTCGTCTTCTGTGGCATCGTCTCTCAGTTCGTCTTCGTGTAATTCGTTGTCGTGTGACATTTCCCTTTCCAGTTCTTCTCTTTCTGTTGGGAAGAGCCAGTTCTTTTTCTTTATGTTCCTTACTTGGTCTGCCAGCCTCTGCTCTGTTTGGGGGGGTGTTATTCCTCTCATTCCAGATGTTGACCAACTTTCTTCTATATCCTCTCTACGTCGGGTTGCTTCTGATGTAGCATCTCCATATTTCCTTATTTTCTTCTCTTGTCCATTCTTCCTTTGGTTTGCTTCTGTAGCTCAATCTCAGGCTGTTGGTTACTGTCGTTGTGGTGGTCAGTGGACTGGATGACGACCTCCAAGTACCTGACCGTCTTCCCCTTCAATTGGGTTGAATACCTGCCGGACGAAGCTCCTCTGTTGCCAGAGGTTCCATTTACGTCGTTGTCGTTTATTCCTGTTCATTTCTTCCATCATTGCTGAGTTTTGCCATATTAAACCATAGATGGACCCTACACCCCATCAGGGATAGGTTACTCATTTACAGCTGAGTAGACTGATGGAAATTATGGTAAAGATCCGTTTCCCAAGGAATCAACGCGAGGAGAGGCCCCCCCCCCCCCGGGTCCCCCATCCCCATCCAACGAACTGACCAGCCCCAATGTTGCTTAACCAGTTACATTGACCGACCTAACCCACTCTGCCACGGCGCCAAAGTTATTATTATTATATTATATTATTAGGGTCTGGTAGCGATATGTCCTGCAGTATTTTTCGCATTTTCCTACCTAGTGCATCTGCATTGCACTAGTACAAGCGCACTTTATTTTTTCAGCATTTTATATATGGATAATATATATACATATTACATTTTAACATATATATTACAAGATACTTATACATACATTATATATTAGGATATATATATATATATTATATTATTATTATAATATACCCGATAAGGGTGGGAGTTCAGTCCAACGAAATAGTCCATAGATGCAAAACCAGAGTGATTTAATGGGCCTTTTATAGCTACCTTGAGACGTGTCTTGTGTTAAAGAAGAATAATATTTTAACAGATTAAGATATATATATATAATTAAATATATAGATTAATAGATATATATAACTAAAATATATAAAAGTTATAAAAGGCCCATTTAAATTCTTCTTGAGTTAAAGCTAAGGGCTAGATCTCGGTGGACTGACTCCCACCTTATTAAGTAGTAAATCACTACTTAACAAAGGTGGGAATTAGTCCACCGAAATATAGTCCTTAGCTTTAAAACCAGAGTGTTTTAATGGGCCTTTTATACTTGAGATGTATCCTGTTTTACTTTTGTATCTGATTCTGTATTTGTATATTTATATTACAGTTACAGCTCGATGCACTCATCTTTGAAGTTTCCTATAATGGCTCTAGGTAAAGTTGAAATATCGTATTCTTTGACATATCTCAACATTAAATATAGTTGTATTCGTTTTGTATAATCGTGACGCAAAAATGAACGAAACAGCCAAGTATATTAATCCTGCAGAAAAGTAGTTATTACGAGATAAAAGAATCTATTATATCATTCATAATAAATATTTCATAATAATATAATTAACCCTTTTACTATACGGAATACAGTTGATAAAATAAAAAAAATGCTCTTTGATACAAAGTAGGACAAAACAACGCATTACACAAAGAAAGCGAAACCGCGCACGTACTTCTTTTCTGAGAACAGGAAAGAACGAAAAACAACAAAAACGCAACAGCCCCAAATAACAGATAAAACAAAATCCATTGTTTGTTTCAGAGACTGGATAAAGCAGAAGGGACTACGAGGCATCATTTTAATGCCCCATCCACAGACGCGGAGCGAAACGACTGAGTGAAATCAATAAAAGCTAAAAATCCCGAGGCTGGCTCCGCCATCAAATGGAATCGAACCTGAACACAGAGAAACGGGAGGAAAAGCCATAACTGTGAAGTGGTTTCTTCTTCTCCCCCTTTTCGTCAAGGCAGGAAGAAAGTCGAATAAAAATGCAGCAGAATGCATACGCCAAAAAAAGAGGAAGAAACGGTGCATGCAAACATTGCTTTCCATGCAAGCATCGCTCCGTGCAAAATGCATGTTGCAGTTGTGTGATACTTGATCGATGCCTTTTCAAAGCGCCATCGACTATGAATTTCTGCAGAGATGAAGATACAGCGAAGATACAGGAAAAGACTTATTCATTCGAAGTATTAACATTTATGGCAATATTTGGATAAACGACGCAAATAGGTGAACGATTTCGGAAATTACTGAAAGTTCTGAATATATCTCGAAAAATTCCCTGGTGATAATTTAGTATTAGTTTTTTTGCATGAATATTGGCCAATTATTTATAAACAAAAAAAAAATAATCTATCGCACGAATATAATTGAAAATACAACCATATGAAGGAATTAACTGGATGTGAGATTTTACTGAGAAAAGTAGTGTTAAGTTTATCTGTCCATTTGTCCAAGTAATCCTCTGTTGAATGCTAGAGCAATATAGAATGAGGTTATGTTTCTCTCTCTCATCTCTTCTGGTAATGTTATGTATTATAATTATGTAAAAATATTATAACATAATATGTAATATATGTACGTAAATAAATAAATATATATATATATTAGATATGTATATGATATATATATATATAGTATATATATATATATATATATATATATATATATATATATGTATAAGTCATATCACATTACCAGTGATTCATATACATACATCAAGCTGCAAATGTCCTTTAATATCTAATTCACGTCTACCATCGAATTATATATTTTCATATATGCTTAACCGAAGGGGAATTTTTATTAGGTGATAATAGAATTGTGTCGGCGCCCGGGTGCGAACCCAGGACACCATACAAATCCAGGACGTCAGTGAAGTTATTTATCCACTCCACCACTGCAAGAGGAATACCTGAGCGCGAAAGGTATCTGAGGGTGAGAGACGGCATTAACGTATAGCCTCTTGCGGTGGTGGAGTGGGTAAATAGCTTCTCTGACGTCCTGGATTTGTATGGTTTTCCTGGGTTTGCGCCCCCGGGCGACAATTCTATTATCGCCTAATAAAAATTCCCCTTTGGTTAAGCATATATGAAAATATATTAATTCCGAGGTAGAGTGAATTAGATATTAAAGGACATTTGTAGCTCGATATATATATATATATATATATATATATATATATATATATATATATATAATATATATATATATCTATATATATATATATATATATATAGTATATATATATATATATATATATATATATATATATATATATATATATATATATATATATATATATATATATCTAATAAAAGGAGCCCATAAAAAACACCAAAATATAGAGAAAAAGTACTATATTTCAGAGACTGCTGTCTCCCTCTT
>NC_087218.1:69741205-69816205 GCF_015104395.2 Macrobrachium nipponense | reverse complement strand
TTAAAGATAGATTCTTGGATAGCCCTATGATTACGGGACATTTGTTTGGCGGCCTCTGATTGGCTGGTACCGGGAGGTAGGCAGCTCTCAGCCAATCAGCGGCCTCCAAACAAACGTCTCGCAGGCATAGGGCTCATCCAAGAATCTACCTTAAGTGAACCTGCTCTAGTGATGATAATAATTGATAATGATAAAAAGTGGAGAAACAAGTCACTATCAAACATTTTCTACTATATTCTCACAACAAAAGTAGTTTTAAATTTCTGACTTCATATTCATATCTCGGGATGCAAAGTAAGCTTATCAATAGAAAGCATGACGCATAGTACTATTGTGAAATATATAAAAATAGGAAGTTATTTTTCTCTCATTGCAAAGGGAAGCTGGGAATCTCGCCATTTTGATAAGGCTTCTTAGTTCTGAAATAGATTCATCCACTCAGATTTCGTTTTCATATTCATGTCATGTCAAAAAGTACACTTTTATTCATTCTCACAGTGAAATCTTGCGCTACATATAGGAGGTAATTTTTTTTTTCTTTTTTTTTTTTCTTTTTTTTTTTTTGTAGAACCAGTTTAGGTTTATTGGCAAGAAAATGTAAATGTTAAAGACTGAAATGTTTCGGTACACTTTCCTTGTGGTTTGATTTTGGATGGTTGCAAAATATAATAATAATAGGTTTCAATGTGGGAACTAATTATGAAAAATTTCATTTCTTAAAAAATGTTTTATCACTAGTATGCAGATTTTGATAGAGCTCTGGTATATTTTTGGTCAGCATATTTGCGACAATATTCATAACAATTAATAGTAATTATTAGAATTTGAAGTGTTACAGCAAATGCCAGGATATCACGAGAGAGAGAGAGAGAGAGAGAGAGAGAGACAGAGAGAGAGAGAGAGAGAGAGAGAGAGAGAGCGAGAGAGAAAGGAGCCAGTCGAAGAGACATGACAAAGACGAGTTGTATCTATTACGAACTGAACAATGTCGTTCACTTTAATGACAACAGTTTGAGGAGTTTCTATAGGTTCACTCCCCTCCAGCGAGAGTCTTTACCCTCTCCTCTGGTTCTGAGAAGAAGAAAAAGCGTGTCAGTACCTTTGCCAAGAAGCCTTTCTTACCCCCAAAAACTTGAGAAAAAGAAGGTGGATGGGGGTGGGGGAGACAGAACTGGCGATGAGCCTACATCTTAAATTGTTATAATTCTCATAGTTAGGTAAACAGATGCAGAAAGAGAATTCCAAAGCTTGGTAGAAGAAATAAGAACATTTCAACCGCGGATGACGAATATCCATAGAATAAATGTAAGAAGAAACCGGACGAGTGACGCGTTTACTTGGGAGTAAGATTATGCAACTCAGTGCAGACGGAATTCCAAGAAACTTTCAGAAAGATCAGTCATACGTTAAAGGCGAACTCAAACTATTTTGGTGGCGATCAAACCTCAGTTCTGGGTCATGTAAAAGAAAGCTATATGCTCTACCCGCGTCACGGCATACCGAATGGCCTTCGACTTTAGATGTGTTCAGTACCATATCAAAAACTGAATTGTAACGAATATCATTTGCCTAACTATAACTAATGAAAGAAAAAATTCTTAATCCAGAAAAATACATAAATAAGACTATATTAATCCTACAATCAGATGTAAGAAGCTGTACAGATGGTAAAAAAGAAAAAAAAAAACTCTTTCAGATTTGCTTAAGAACGAATTCTTGTAACCGATGTTAATTCTGTTACAACTACCTAATCAGTTTAATGGCAATACCTGAACTAATTGTCTTTAGTAACTCCAAGAAGTTGTCCCAAATGGCGTAATTAATTCTATAAGACGGGTGAATTCACGTTTATTGAAGTTGACAAGACTAAACAATTAGTGAAAAACGACCGTGCAAAAGAGATTACAAGTAGAGTTAATGCATTTATAACACTGCTCTTAAGCCCTTAATGTTGTATAAGAACAAGAGAAAGTCGAGCCATGACCCTAAATAACTCTTCCAAAGAAGGGCAAAGCAATGACCTGTCTTCTTTCCCATTCTCGCACAGACAGGCTCCGTTTCCTGACGGGAGCAAATGAAATTGCTAAGACCTCTTCATCAAAATTTTACATCGGAAGGTTTTAGAAGTCCAGCAATACGTATCTTTGTCACACAAACTTCATAAATGAAAGGTGGCAGACCAATAACCAGAGGGAGGAGAGTGGCCAACTGAGACTAAAAACTTCGACTTGCTTCTCTCGAGAGGTTTTCGTTTATCGTTAACTTAATCGCCTAAAGAATAAAAAAAACAAGGATTCGCTCGCTCCCCCCCCCCCCCCACCCCCCCCCCCCCCCCCCCCCCCCCCCCCCCCCCCGGCGAGAGATGATGACGAAAATGAGATTATCTTATCAATACGTTGTTTTCGTGGGACCCACAGTGACCCTTTACTACGTAAACCAGACTCTAAAGGACTGTTGTAAGATTGTAAACTCAGATTTTGGGTCTAAGTTTCTTGATCCATGTCTATACCTCCAAAGATCAAGGAGGTACGAGAGTTAAGATATTGCTAGTGACACAAGCATTCACTGTAACTTCTAGTGAGGGGGTGTTACAGGGAGGGGTCCGTCCGAGGGGCAACATTACTAACTCCTAACATCCTTAGGGAATTCTCAAGACTTTTCGAAGGCAATACCTCTCCTTAGGAGCCTTATCCAGGGAAAGCAAGTGGGGTGGGATGGTGGGAGATGTCCATTGGCGCCCTCTTCCTCCTCTAGCGGACGTCTGTCTAGTGCAGTGGTTCTGGACCTCTTTAGTACCACGCCCTCTCTAAGAGTTGTTCCTTTCTTTCACGACCCCCTTTGCATTTATGAGCAAAATTCCATCCTAGATTTAATGGCAAATAAAAAAAAAATGCGAAAGAGAAGGGGTTTCGAGGGATAAGGAGGAAGGTCAATAATAATTACAAAACATGGTCAACCCAACGAGCCTAACAAGAGTAGTAGACTAGGAGAGTAACGTTATAAGTCGATACCTTTGCATTTTTTTTTCATAAACTTCGGAATATTAGTTCCTCAATTTGTTAAGAGAATAACGAATTTAATTGGAGAATTTTTTTCAGTTTTTCTCTAGGGCTCGCGCCTGCCCTGGAAATTGCTTACGTCTCCTTAGGGGGCGCCCCTAAGGTTAAGAACCACTGGTCGAAATGTACATCACTTACTTATCAAATCCAACGCAGCGTCCAAGAGACGTGACAATTTGCCAGACGAAAGTTCCAAAGAAAAGACAGATCGCCTCCAGTACTTTCCAGTGACGAATGTCCGAACAACAATGATCTAAGCTCTATGTCCTTTACAGCAGACACGACTGAAGAAGGAATTTACACGGCAAAAGATATTCTATCGATTTTGTTATACATAAGACTAAACACGAGTGATAAACCTAAATATCATACATGCAGACAAGCGGATATCCCCCCAACAAACAAGAACAACACATTCTTTCCTTATTTAAAAAGCGAAAGAAACAAAAAATCTGAAAAAGAAAAAAAATCCTCGGCGCCTACAGTCTAAGTTAAAGCGAGCTAATATGATTTTGTCCGTTCGAAGCCGTCCCCCGAGAATCGAGAACTAAAATAATATTGAGTTTTCCTGAATCGCTAAAGATTTGGAACAATAGTTTCGAGTTCTCGAGGGACTTCGATATAAATAAAAAGAGGAAATCAGAGAGGATAGGACGGGAAAGACGAGGAGGGAAGGAACAAAAGAAAATAAAAAAATAAATAAATAAATACACAAGGCGAGATTTCTTCAATCATGGAGGATCAGTCACAATCTCGTAAGCCCAATACGTCACATTCTCTCTCTCTCTCTCTCTCTCTCTCTCTCTCTCTCTCTCTCTCTCTCTCTCTCTCTAAACTTTGTATTTTTTGTGAAGAAGACAGCGGAGAAGAATGTCGATGGAATTCTGATGTAGTCTTTAAAGTTAAAATTGTAAAGGATAAAATTATTTATAAATCTTTTAGATTTACAACTCAACACAAATGTTAAAAAATCAACTATGCATGGAACCTATTAAGAATTGATTCTATTTCATCCTGAAAATAGCCGGTGATACTAATGCTACAGATCAGTCCAAATCGGAAGCTCAAATTTTCCCATCAGCGAGACACGAGAAGAAAATATTACCAATAAGTGAATACACAAATAAAAAAAAAAAAGGAAAATAAAAAATAGAAAAATAAATTGGTTAAACAATCTCGAAATTCCGAATCTCCATGAAACAGAATACACAAAAGAAATGGTCTAACAAAAACTGTGACCTGAACTTTTGAAAATCTGATGTAACTCTGAGCCGGGCCGTATGCAGTCTCGTTAAGGCCAGTTGAAAATTGATGCGACCTTTCCCATCCGTCTCTGGTGCTTCCTTGATTGATTTTTGAAAATTGCATCCGACAAACATGGATTCCTGACTCGGTTCTGAAGATCCCTGGCTGGGGACGGAACTTGGAGCGACATTCTACATTTGGCTTGGGAAGCGGAGAAAATTTGATTGAGTGGACAAAAACGTCTCACCCTTAAAGAACGTTTACGATTTGATACTGATACAAGCATTGACGGCGAGTCACTCTTCTAGTCTAAACGAATACCTCGGTGCTCTGCAGGCTACTTGGACATCATAGTTATAAAACTTTAAGTTACAAGCATCATTAGTCATGCAAACTAAAGTCATGCAAACTAAGAAGTAAGTGCCATAAGAAACATGATACTTTTCAAATTTTAACTAGGATACAAACTATTCACGTGTGGAGATCGAGCGGAAGCTACGGACTGACAAGGAATTCGCACCATCTATTACCTGGCGGTGTATCAGAACCAGGTCCCTTCACCGTGCCTTACTTTAGTCATAAGATCGTTTATGATGAGATATCAAAAGCGCTGCCCAATTAACAGCTTCATTTTTTGCATCATTTTTCATTCGGGTCTGTTTTATACTGCTTTTCATATTGTACGGAACATGATACTTGAATATTGAGAATATCTCATCACTGTTACGGGGTGGAGAGAGAGAGAGAGAGAGAGAGAGAGAGAGAGAGAGAGAGAGAGAGAGAGACCTGCCAAGTAAGAAACACACCTTTTTAATCTGCTCTCCTTCGGACACCATAATGACGCATACAGACTTGCAATAGGCGATATTAAGATTTACTGCATATATTCTGTAACTCTTGGTTCCATAATGAAGTCAACAGATTAAACTGATCGCCATCAATACCAGAGAAAGGGCAGACACCCGCAAAAGAGGCTACGACTTCCATTAAAACTGACGACAATCCCATCATCAGATAAAACCTTGGTCGATCATTTTTTGTCCATATTTGTCAGCATCCACTGGTTTTATCTCTCAACAGAATTCCCTAAATGAGAACACTGGCTTTTCTCAGACAAAGACCATTGAGTGTTCTTTAAAAAAGTAATTGAATAAAAACAGAGAGCATTTGTATGTGACAAACTTCCGCTGAGGCAGAGCAATCCTACCTTCGTTCAAAATGTCTCATATCCAAAAACCGCATCTCTCTCAGATTTAAATCATTTACCGTAGTCACTACGGAAAAGTATACGCGCGGCTTCGTCCGTAATAATGCTAACAGGCAGACGAACATACACACTAAACCAAAGATACAGCCTCCTTTCAGGAAGTAAAAAAAAAAAAAACCTGTTGCTATGGCAGTGGTAATTTAGACCCCGAGACATTACTGTGATCAGAATGTTTTGTCAATATTGTCTCGAATAACCTGAATAACCTCCAATTGAGAAAATATCTCCTTCCGCCAATTAAACCACAAACGAGAAAATTCTTAAAGGACAAGAAAGAATTAGTCAATATTTCACCACTTCATAACACACAATCTTTTTCTCACTGGGAAAACTGATGTCTTATGAAAGATCTTAGTTCTGAAGTACTAGCGAAAAATCATATCAGATTCGTCTGTTATGCAAGTGACAGATAATTAATATGGTAACAGTACAAGATGTTCTTGAGTAAATTATTCGTAGTAATGAATTTTCAGACGGGTTGATATACAATAAAGATTAATCATTTCTTTAAAAAATCCACCGTTGATTTTTATTTCAAATCGACAATGAAAACGATCACTACTGACGGATGCCAGGCGTAGTTTTGAAACCTCTCTCTCTCTCTCTCTCTCTCTCTCTCTCTCTCTCTCTCTCTCTCTCTCTCTCTCTCTCTCTCTCTCTCTCATGTCTGTGTGTGTGTTAGTATGTGTGTGTGTGTTTTAGTATATTATCCAACACTTGTCAATTTACAGTCAACGACCATATATGGTAATCACATTTAATACAAGAAAAACCTGACTTTATAACCATTTGTAGTTTTTTCCGGGGCTGCCTAAAACTGTTATTACTATCAATTGGTCATCTTTCTTCACTTTTTCCACTTGGTCTAAGAAAATTGGCGATATTGGGAAAGGTAAAACTCTAAGTTCCTTTTTCGTATATAAAAGAAATAATACGTAAATATTGATGAAATCAATTTTTTTTTTTTTATGAAAAATATCGAGCTTTTTATCCAATACAAGAAAAAAAATGTTTAAATCCTATGTGATTTTGTGTTCTTTGTTCATGTCCCTAAACTATGTTAAGCTTTAAACTAATAACTCCCTATTTCACTCTGTTCCCAAATTTGTATTTCCTGTTTCTCACACTTACGACTCACTGTTAAAAGTATATCTTTGTTTAACTAGACCACTGAGCTGATTACCAGCTCCCCTAGGGCTGGCCAGAACGATTAGATATTTTCACGTGGCTAGGAACCAATTGATTACTTAGCAACGGGCCCTACAGCTTATTGTGGGATCCGAACCACATTGTATCGAGAAATTAATTTCTAGTCACCAGAAACAAATTCTCTGATTCCACGTTGGCAGAGCAGGGAATCGAACTCTGGATTACCGAATCGGTAGCACGAGCACGTAAGCCACTCGTCCAACGAGGAATATCCAGAACTGTAAGGCTGGTGAGACTCTTCATCTACTACATGGGAAAGGATCTTAGCAAATATACGAACGGGGCAGATTATTTGAGCAAATTTGAGCAAACAGACAAGCTAAAATGGCATTTATAATATATATTTAACAGAGCTACAAATTTACTTGTTAAAACTGACTAAAAACCCTCCCTACACGACACTTCAGCGACATCCAACAAGAAGGCTGGGACTCGACAAACTTTAATCTGAGACTAATGAAATCGGACGGTAATATCTAAATTTAAACTGGAATCTGCAACACACAAAACGAAACGTAATTGGATGAGCTATTTGCGAATAAAAATAAACAAAGGGTCGGTCGAGGGTGCGTTCCCTACAAGTGGCACAGATACGCGAGGGATCCCCCCTTCAGGAGAACAATGGAACGATTTTTGCCACAAGCCCGTAACAGCCATGTTTGAAGGACGCCTGCTCCCTCCCACATATTTTATTTGCTTTGCAGAGACGAAAACGCAGATTATAAGTTAAATGAAGGTATGTGAAACACTCATTATACGTATAACATATCTTTTGAATTATGAAAGACGCTTTCATTGCGAATAAATATGCCTCGCCCAGCTAGAGGCGTAAATCTATGGACCTAAATTCGAAAGCTTGGGAGTTTGTGGGCAGTGTGTCGGAAATTTTTGTCTCCCACAAAGCAACAAAGGACAGGTCCGTTGAAATAAATAAATAAATAAATACTATAACTGAATCACGAAAACCTGGAACGTTATGAATATATGAATAAAGGCAAAGCCACGAAGTTAAGAATCGGAGTACTGCGAGGCCTTTCGACTCAATGTCCTTTACTTAGCAGTCTGCTAAGTAAAGGACAGAGAGTCGAAAGGCCTCGCAATACTTTTTCGTTTAACTTTCCCTCGTGGATTTTGCCTATATAATATATATACATATATATATTATATATATATATATATATATATATATATATATATATATATATATGTATGTATGTATGTGTGTATCATTATTAAGCTACAAGTGTCCTTAAATATTATAAAAGGACATTTGTAACTTAATGCTTGTATATGAATCAAGGATTTTATATATATATATATATATATATATATATATATATATATATATATATTAAACTGGAGATGGCGGCGTAAGCAAACCAAAGAATACGTCAGAACAAGGTGACAAGAAGATAGCCGGTTATCCAAAGGTGACATTTATTACCGACGCTTCGTAACAACATCATTTACATCTTCGCGGATAAAAGAGAAAAACAAAGTTATTAAAAATACATGGAATAAGAATAATGACTATAGGAGTCTTTATAAACTAAAAATAAACAATAAAACAAGACAATTCCAGCTAAGCACCTGTTATACTAAAAGTTTAAAACGGAATGATCTGAGAGGGAAAGGAAAGCGGCGAAGAAAACATTTTCAAGATAGGTATAATGGAACGGAGGAGTGAGTTCAATTTGCGAACTAACTGCTTAAAATATATATATATATATATATATATAGATATATATATATATATATATATATATATATATATATGTATATATATATATATATATATATATATATATATATATATATATATCGAGCTACAAATGTCCTTTGATATCTAATTTGCTCTAACCCTCGGAATTAATATATTTCCATATGTTTAACCGAAGGGGAATTTTTTAGGCGAAAATAGATTTGCCGGCTGACAGGCACGAACCATCGACACCTTCAAATCCAGGACGACAGTGAAGCCTTAGCCTATATATATATATATATATATATATATATATATATATTATATATATATATGTGTGTGTGTGTGTGTGTGTGTGTGTGTGTGTGTTTGTATAATAGAAAAGCAGCAGTTATGGGAGATATATTCATATACGGAAGCAAGGGACTTTTCGGGGTCTAGTACAGTCGGGGAAAAGATTCCTTTTACCTATGGAGTTCACGAGGCATTGTTAATGGCAACGCCGCTTTTGTTTATGTAGTAGACGATCCTCATTGGTGCAGACGTCTCCTTACCAGTTACCATATATTTATTACGTATTTCATAAAAATTAAACACGTTGATAAAAAAAATATAAGTGTGAACAATCAGGAACGTGAAAATTTCGTTAATAAGTGTTTTTTCTCAGGATTAAATGAAACTTTACAGGAAGGAATTACGTAGAGTAAAATCATCGTGCTTCTAAGACTGACAAAGGTGATAGGGGTGGAGGGGGGCAGAATGGAAGGAGGTAGTTGTTCACAGGGAGGGTAGGAACGGGGCACTATCTAATCAAACCATGCATAGCTTTGTTAACGCTTTTTCCCTAACTCCAAGATCTTTAGAACCTGCTACGGAATTTCCATTTCAAAAATAGATACTGTCGCTACACTGACTGAAAGTAAATGTCGATGCAATTGCTACAAAATCACAATCGTTGTCCACAACCAATTTTTTCAAGACGAGAGAGAGATTGTTTGTAAACTATATGCTATCAATATAAGTTTAACTTATAAGTGGTTTTATGATCAGCATATTTTCGCTTCCAATTATGTTGAAAGGTAGTAGTTTCTAAGACTGAGTTTATGGATAAGTGTGGGGGATGGTTTCTTTTCCAACAAGCTACATATCCATGAAAGTAAGCCCGAAACTAAGGCCTTTCTTAACTTATGGCCGAGAGAAAAGGTTTACCTTAAAATGTTTTGTAAACCTCAAGAAACAACAACCACCAAAACCTTATTGAGAATGAACTCGCAAGAGGAAAGGCTTTGCCAACGAGGGGCAATAGTTGCGCTAAAAGGGAGAGGCTGCCAAACGGTGTTGTTTCAATACAAGGGGACTTGGCATTACAAAGACAATAGTCAGACGCTGGTGGAGGCGGTGGCAGGAATCAGGTGGACCTAGGAAGACATCTGAAGATGACAGCAGTAGCCATTAGGGACGAGCTGCATTTAGAAGTCTATGCACATCACTGTGAGGAATCATCTTCACGATGCAGATTTGTTTTATCGGATCCCGTTTAAAAAGAGGAAACTTGAACACCATTAAAGGGCAAGATTGGCTTTTGCACGTCGGTACGCTGATAAAACCCTTGATTACTGGGCTCGAGTAATATTCAGTGATGTGAAGACATTCACTTCGGCAACTCACGGACGACTACTCTGCTGGCGCACAAGCAACACATGATACGAGCAACAGTTCATATATGAAATTGCTCACAGTGACTATATATTATCATGCTCTGTATCATGTTGGCGGCCGCTTCACTGCTGAGAAATATATAGAGATATTAGAAGAAGTAATGGTGCCTTCTGTGCGTGCATACCCCCTTCCCTATCCTGGGATATTCATTGTCTTGTTCATCATGATTAGAAAATGGCAAGTTACTATGAAGAGTTTCATAGCATCTAAAATAAGATTTTCAATTAAATTATTCAAATTAATGATACAAATGATACAAAAATCTTTTCGGCGATACTTGCTTCACTTTCTTTTTTGGCAGGATAACTGTTCTATTCTTAATACCCTCATTGTTAGGCAATGGTTTTCAGAACAACCAGATATCTAACTCCTGGAATGTGCTAGCAAAGGGTGCCACATGAAACCTAAATGTGTTGGGAAATATAGTTAGCAGTTGGGAGCAAGGCCAGGAGCGATCTCACCAACTGCTTGAGCGCACATTACGAGAGTGGGAGTTCTTAAGCCGACGAAATCAGCAAATGATTTACAACCACGTTGCATCTATGCCAAATAGGTTGCAGGAGGTGATCGCAAACGATGAAGGCTGGACAAGATATTGATTTTTATGAGCTTTAAATGTTAATTAGCTATTAGGTTTCTACTTCGGTGATGGAAAGAAATATAGTAGCAAGTTATATTTGGGTCTATCCCGTAGATTATCAAAAAACAAAATGATTTATAACTTAGTACCTACATAATACCAGTTGCGTTGTTATTATTATTAGTAGTAGTAGTAATAGTATGGTTCACACAATAATCTTTTGAAATAGAATAACAATAGTTCTGAATTTTCGAGTATATAAAGGAAATTACTGGAAATTTTAAAATGAAATTGAGACAGCTCTCTATAAGAATATTTCAATGTTTCTTGACCTTACGAAACTCAAGATTGAACAACCTCATGCAAATATCAGTCCTCAGTGAAAAAAAAAACTTTAATCTCGTTGTGTTTGGTAGAAACGTTGAACAATGAAAATCATGGAAGGCATCGTTGACGATATTTTCTGCATTTGTAAAACCTTTTGAGTTTGCTGCTGAATTTCTTCTACGAAAACAAATACAGTAACTACATTTGAATAAACATTTTATAGGCATGTTTCTTTAAAAACGTATACATAGTCCCCAACCCATTTCAGAAGACGAGAGAGAGATTGATATCATGTGATCACACAAATATCTAGCAAAATACATCAGAAATTCATTTTTCTCGTCTGTTTTCTTAAATGTGGCCAGCATTCTGTTATGATATTAATGAGTGAACAGCCAAGCCATGCCATTACTCCAGCATTTACGTGGAAAACAAGTTCTTTCCTCATTACTGTATTTGAACCACTGTCAGGCAGCCTCTATCAAGGGATGAACACCGAAATAGATAAAGCTTATTTAATTAATATATTTATTTATATAGGTGAGGATTACTATATCTATATATATATAATATATTATAATATATCATATATATATATATTTATATTTATATCTATATATATATAAAATATATAAAACTATATATATCTATAATATATATATATAATCATATATTATATATTATTATAATATATAAATATAAGATATATTTACTAATATATAATATATATAGATAATATATATATATTGAATTATTATATATTACCTATATAGATAAATATACATAAATATTACTATATATATATTATAATAATATATATAGATATTAATATATATGTTAGATGAAAGAGGGCTATAATTAATTATATATTTAATATGCCATTGTGATGTGCTGTGACTTTTTTAGAATGCGCAGATTCATTGCTTTTAACTTCCCATTGATGACCTGAGTAAGCTGATAAGTCATTTCTGGGATGGTGTGATACGAAGATGCATATTTATGCGGGTCAATGTTCGTTCTGTAGATAGGTGAGTTCACGAGGGCTTGTTCAAGGTGCCTTTGAAAACTGGCTATGACCAGTTTATTGAGGCGTTACCGAAGAGTGTGAGTTCGCGTGTACGTGTGCGCCTCTTCCGTTCATAATGGCATCTTTAGCCAAATCTATGGGAGACTTACAGAGGTGTCTGTGCGAGAAAGGCAGAGCCACGATGGAGTGTGCCAAAGAGTTTCCTTGAACAGAGTGTGTGATTTTCCAGGCTGTAATGGGCGGTCCTAGTGAGGGGACCGAGTGTCCTAGTGAGGGGGAAAGTGTCTCCTAGGGACCGAGTGTCCTAGTGAGGGGACTGTATTTTGGAGAAGAGATAATTGGTGTGACTAATTACTGATTGAGACATTTAAATACTGGGGGGTTATTTGAGTGGTTTGTCTGTGAGACTTGAATTATTATCTTTCCATTGTTGATCTTGTAAGAACTTGAATTATTCAACTAATGCTTTACTTTGAATAAATATTATATTTTTTGTAACTCCGACTCTGATTTAATGACCTGATAGAATGGAGAGAGACGTTGAGAGAGAGAGAGAGGGAGGGGGGAGAGATTGAGTGTAATCAGTTCGCCCTTAACGCTCAGGTTTAATGCATACCAAAATGTTAATACCTTCGCTGGTAATAGGTGCCAGCGGATAGGTAACATATATATATATATTATATATATATAGGTTACTGTAGAATTTTTGTATATGGTAAACGAAAAATATATACAGTCAGTGAGTGACCATGTCATAAGGAATGTTAAATAAATGTAATTTGAAAGTAAAAGAGCGTTTATCAACGGTCAGTGGCTGATAATTTATAATTAAAACTGTGGCATGCTAAGATTATGTTAATAGTGAAAAATAACTAAATTAAAAGTGGTTAGGGTGATCTCAGCAGCGGTCGGTGAAAAGGAAACTTCGTTCTTAGCTGATCATTTTTTAATAGACATCCTAAATTCTTAGCCACAACGAATGAGCTAAAAAAGTAAATGTTATCCGACAACTGCTACAAAGTATGTCTAAAAATAGAATTCCTATCAGGATCGCCAATACATTACATGAAATTTTTATCAAATCAAATTTCTCTGTCCATGTATTATCATCTCCAAACTCCTGTGTATCTATTTGTTGGGAATTCAATATTTTCAATAATTTTATTCATCCATATTCTTGCAAAGAACAAACATTTTTTTTTATCCTGTTCTGATAACGATATACTGAACTGTTGGCTATTCAAGATGGAACTGCTTTTCCTCCACTGTTGGATTGAATTACACATATTTGAAAGAACTTTCAGCGTAGAAGAGATAATATTCATATGAAAATGTTTGGATTACACAAAACAGATGATGAGTCTCATTGCATTTGTCGATAAACGAATTAATGCTCATAACTGCAATCAGCCAATCAGAGGCACCCTTACGTCCAGTCATTCCTTTGACGTTCTAGGCAAATCTCTCTCTTATTTCGTGTATAGGGATAGGTTATGTCAATATGATTTTATATAAATTGTATCAATATTTTTCGGTTGTTTTAGCTACATTATTTATCGTTTCAATGGGAAATCAGAAGTAGCTTTAAAAGGTTTAGGAGTTGAGAGACAAATCGTTACCGAAGTTATACATGCTAGGATGTTTGTCTCTACATTACAAGCAACAACTCCCTCTTCCCGTCCCTGCTCTTCCATTTCCTACGTCAGTCTCTGAGAGCCAAAAGCAATTGTATGGTGATATTACTTTTTGTAATTTCCCTCTGATAAACCGTCTTATATAATCTTGAAAATTCATGTATAAAACCATGAATCTCATTGTAGTTTGTTTTTAAACTTATTTTTTTTATCAAGTCATTTAATTTTTTTCAAATAATTAAGTGAAAATATGTTAACTGGTAACGAAACGCCTCCACCAATAAGGCTTGCCTTTGCGAACAGCGAATTCATTCATATTTCAACACTTTTTACTACGTAAACAAAAGCGGCGATGCCATTTAGCGTGTCTAGTGAACGCAGGGGTAAACGTAATCTTTTCCGCGACTGTACCATCATCACAGCTGTAAAAAGACGAACATATAAAACATAATAAAAAGACTCACCCTAATACCCAACATACATTTAGAGTAAGATTCACAGAAAATACAGTGCTATGCGAAAGGAAGAAGACGAGTGACTAGAAGAAGCAGCTAAAGGTCCCAAGTAAAAACGGTTAGGACAGGTAAAGAGTGGTTACGGTAGTTTGGTTAATTTTGGAACTATTGTTTTTAGAAAAGCGATTCGAAGACAGCAAGCTGCTGAGGGGAAGAAACCAGTGTAATTATTTTAAAATGTTTATATTGTCTCAAATTTGCATTTCTTTGTATGTTCCCGAATGTTCGAGAATTCTGGAGAAGACAGCCACACAATAGATGCCGACTTTAAGAAGCCTACGGGATGTCCCGACATAATTTCCCAAACTATATTTTGGACACGAAAATAAATGGACCACATTGTAAGTCAAAAGAGGGCTCAATTTTTCTTTATTTCTAGATAAGGACCCAATAGTTAATGGGTTTCTTAAGATCAATTGACATTACATGGCAAGACAATGTTCACGTATTAATTAACAAGATGAGGATAACGTTGCCAAACTTTTGCTTATGATGTATAGAGTAAAAGAAAATTAAATTAAAAGAAATCGAAATAAAAGCGCCCAATGTTAACTGTCCAAAGAAAAGATTGCATTTAAAATGTATTTCTAGTTAATACAAATATCTACAGACAATATTGATTCAATTTTTTTATGTAATTGGCAACCTGAAAATGCTTGTAAGATGTGGCTAACTTTGATTTGTTTGGGGAATGCCATCTCTGGTAAAATTAACAACGGACGATATCGTTGCCCAAATTTTGCAAAGGCTGTATAGAGTGAAAAAAAAAAATGAAATTGAAATGAAAAAAATCGAAATAAAAGCGTCCAATGAAAACTGGCCAACCAATTGACAGCGCGTGCCATTTTACGCCGACTGAATCAGCAGAAGTTTATTATAGTGTGACCATTAAGCCGGTTCTCGTAAAACGTTCCCAAAAATCGATTTTTATCGCCGACGTTAATAACAGTCCGGATAGCTGACGTCGAATAATTCCTAATCCTGATTTCTGGGTCATTAAGGAGGCTGCTGCTGTTTGGTTGGGTCGGTTTGTCGCTTGTACTACAAAGTTATAGCTTTCCGAGAGGCACACTCGTCTCGGACGACTTGAGCTTGTTGACGTGGGAAGCAGTTCTACTCTGTTTTGGGGTATCTTTTGTTCGTTCTTCCGAATTATCACGTGAATTTGATTTGAACACTTTTGGTTGGTTGGTTGGCATGCATGCATCTCTCAAGTGTGTGAATATTTCAGTTACCAACCGTCCGTACATTCGTTTGTAGTGTCCCTCTAGTATAAATACACGTATATGATATGTTTTTCATGATTCTATATATATATTTATATAATATATATATATATATATATATATATATATATATTATATATATATATATATATATATATTATATATATATGCGTGTGTGTGTGTGAACGATGATTGATAGATTTCTGTTAACCGCAGCATTCGTGTAGTTTTCTTATTTTCTTTGCTGTCTTGTTTGAGATTCTTTTTCCAGCATCGAGTTTAGTTTCTTAAAATACTGGGTTTTTGGATGCGTGTTCGTTGCCGTTGAGGCGACAGTGAAAATAATGTAAGCTGGTGTGTTCGTCAAACAAATTCTCGTATGCATCGACTATCAACCTGTTCCTTAGTCGTGCAATCTTTTCTTCTTCCACAGGCGGATTTGTGGCTTCTTTTGGCGTCAGCTGAACGATGGTTCAAAGTCAGTTATGACTTCGACGAACTCGCTATTCGAGAGAACGATAAGATTGATTAAGAGAAGCCCAAACGAGAGCCTCCAAAACTAAACCAGGATAATGATGATGACGATATTGTTAATCCTAATTTCCTTCCTCTTCTTGTCCTTTAATTTTTTTTTATTCGGGTCTGATCTCTGCAAGGGATTTAAATCACCTTTTCGTCCGCCCTCAGATCGTTAAATGTACTGAGGCTAGAGGGCTGCAAATTGGTAAGTTGATTATCCACCCTCCAGTCATCAAACACATCCAAATTGCAACCCTCTAGACTCAATAGTTTTTATTTTTTTATTTCAAGGCTAAAGATAGCCATGATCGTGCGTCTGCCACCTCAACAACACAGTCATCTCTGATGGTGGCTGCGAGTTTCATGGGCACGGCTGGAGTTTCATACACAATTATACTTTGTACAGAAGCTTGATTGCGCCGAAGAAATTTCGGCGCATTTTTCATTTGTTTGTTGTGGAATACAGACTTGACATTTTGCAGTTGTCTGATGTTTCAGCTCAGGACACAGTTTCTTTCGAAGGTCTCGTCCGCTTGTGGAAGCCGAGCAGAATTTCCTGTCTCTGCATTCTGCGTTCAACTTTAATCGTCACCTTAGTTTGGTGTCTTAATTAAAGCTTCTTCGCTTTTTAGTGAATCACGCGTGTCATTTTTAGGAGTAGCGCCAAAGGGGAACGACTGCATAGGGTGAATAATATATAATTCTCTAGCGGAAAAATGCACAAAAATGTTTTTACGAGTTGCTGGAATCTGTCTGTGTGCGGCGGGAAGGTTTATTTAGAAATAAAATCTGACTTACAAGATTGTTTTACAAGTGTCGAATTTGCAACAGCAGGGGGAAAAAGCGTACCATACTTAGAAAAGCTTTCAGATTCGAAACATTGGATGCTGATAAAATGTGTGAATGGGAAATTCTATCGGACTCAGAATTGATGTTTACCTATTAAACTTGAAATGAACTGTGGACCCGAAACGTTAAACTAGACAGGCTTGAAAACTTGAAAATCTCTCAAGTTTGGCTTTTGTTCGATGATAAAAAAAAGAAAAAAAAAAGTTTTCCATTGTCTTACGTCTAAATGTACGCTTGAAAGTATTTGCGATAATAATTCAACTTTATGATTATCAGAAGCTTGTTTTCAAAGCAGACAGTCGTGTATTATTAGTTATCACAAGCGTTCATTCGAACCAACTCTTTAAACCCGAGACAATACGTCAAAATTTTCATTTTATTTTCATCTTCAATAGTGCAGAGTGGTCGAAAACCCCATATGTATGGAGCAGAAAATAAGGAGTCCATATTTCTTTGTCCCAGTAGCGCATGAGTCTGACGACTAGTAGTAGCATATTTATTATTATTATTAATTATTATTATTATTGTATTATTATTTTATTAGTTATTATTATTATTATTATTATTATTCACACGAAACCAGCACACAGGGTCATTGACTTGAAATGTTGGTTTCAACCTCTTACCGCAGGCCCCACACTGCAGCAATAACTGATCATGATGCAGAACCAGTGATTTTTCACGTCAGTCAAGATATTTTAGAATTAATGAAAAGAATGTTATCATGATGTAGCTCTTATAATTTTATTCTTGAATTTCTGTTCTTCTGTTACAGTACAATTGTAATTTTTGCAACTTTGTTAAAAAAGGATACACCAAAGCAGCAACAAATTGGACAGTTTGTCTGTAGCTACTAATTGTTTACCTTCATAAATTCTTTGTACTTCAGTTACTAGATTATAAACATTACGTAACAGGAAAGAAAATATTTTATTTCCCAAGTTACTAGTAGATTGAATACTACGTAACAGGAAAGAAAATACTTTATTTTCCAAGTTACTAGTTGATTAAATATTACGTAACAGGAAAGAAGATATTTTATTTCCCAAGTTACTAGTTGATTAAATATTACGTAACAGAAAAGAAAATACTTTATTTCCAAAGTTAATATTTGATTAAATATTACGTAACAGGAAAGAAAATATTTTATTTCCCAAGTTACTAGTTGATTAAATATTACGTAACGGGAAAGAAAATGTTTTATTTCCCAAGTTAACTAGTTGATTAAATATTCGTAACAGGAAAGAAATTATTTTATTTCCTAAGTTACTAGTTGATTAAATATTACGTAACAGGAAAGAAGATATTTTATTTCCCAAGTTACTAGTTGATTAAATATTACGTAACAGGAGAGAAAACACTTTATTTTCCAAGTTACTAGTTGATTAAATATTACGTAACAGGAGAGAAAACACTCTATTTTCCAAGTTACTAGTTGATTAAATATTACGTAAAAGGAAAAAAAATACTGTATTTTCCAACTTAGTTTCGTTACTTGATGTGTACGTTGATAACAAATAAAGGTCTATCCAGGTACCAATCCTTAATTTCTCTCCTTAAATATTTTTTACTTATACTAAAGTTTGATAAAGAAAGGCCATATCAGTCAACACAAAAAGTATAAATAATAGTATATGCAATAACGTTAATGTTTTTCTTAGGGTTTCTGTACTTAGTGTAATCTGATAAAAAAACGAAGGCCATGCCAGTGGAGAAAAAATTTTTTCCTCATGTAATGTCTTTCATTTGTATTAAAATTCTATTAAAGGGGACTTAACAGTAAAAATGTAGACAACATGAATGTGTGTGTCTAGCATCTTTTATTTTTCCCCTTTGCATTCTCAGTAATTACACTGCATGTTGATTAAAAAACATATAGCTAGGCGGAAAAAAGGTAGATTTGTATATTCTTACTTAGTTTTTATCTTTTAAATTTTTTATAATGTAATGCAGGTTGATAATAGAAAGACACGGCAGAGAAAAATAAGTCGTCACGCCCATAACTCCTTTATTTATTACATCGTTAGATTATTTCGTGTAATTGCTTTTGCTAAGGTCACAAACCCGAATACCGAGAAATAAAAGTGTAGCTCTTCTTCTTCTATGACGGCGCCTTTTTCACTCCCAAAATTCTGGACAAATATGACTACTTAATAAAAGACGTATTAATTTACATACAGGGAGGGAGAATTGTGAACATCGTGTTTACAACGCCTTTGTTAAAACCCTTCCACACTCCAACCCACCGCCCCAACCATACCACCCACAACCCCGTCTTTCGGCCGTAGGGACTTCACTCAGTCCTAAAACTTTTATTGCTAAATCGAAAAATGTCTATAAAAGTGAATCTCGCCCGTTGCTTCAAGTGAACTTTTTGAATCTTTGAATCGACACGGTGATCTCACTCACTCACTCTCTCTCTCTGTCTAATTCCCCTTATTTTCTTGACTCCTACCGAGGGCTACCTTAGGACCTGGTCTCCCTCCGGTTTCTCCCTTTCCTCCTCCAACTTCGTTCCATCTCCCCCCACCTCCTCCATCCCTCCCTTAAGCACCTCATAATAAAAACCATCGGACACTCGTGAGGAAATTATGAGACAACTCGGGTGATTCCGAAACTGTTTCGAACAGCTCGAGGGCGTCAGGTTCCGTAGCGAACGGTCCGACGAAGTATTTATTCACGTGTTCTTCCATTTTGATTCCTCCATCTATTTGGGAGTGATTCATATTATTGAAATGTCAGTTTCTGTTTGTTAGCTATTCCATTGTAATATTCATTGTTTTCGTACGGCTTTTCACATTCTGTTTTGTTTTAAAAGACGTGACAATACAAAAGATTAGTTGGCCCCGTAGGTTAAAATTAATAGATTACTTTCTTTCAGTTTTTCAACTTTATTATTATTATTATTATTATTATTATTATTATTATTATTATTATTATTATTATTATTATTATTATTATTATTATTATTATTATTTTGAGTCTGTCTCTTCCCCAACTTTTCAGTACAACGTGGAGTACGGGAATGAATTACCACCAAATACAGTCTTTCCAAGAATGTTGGAAAACCCGAAGGTTCTCGACAAATGACACCGAGTCATTGCTCTGTAATGTAGTCATTGTTCTGTAATGTATGCCCTTCCCCGCAAAAAGCAACATTCTTTTCTTTTGATCTTCTTCTTCTCCATCCTCTTCGTTGTATATTCTTAGTCCAACTCTCCCCGTTCCCACTTTTGTATATTTTCTTTTATTGTCTACTTTTTCTCTTCGTTTATGTCTTCACGTTTCGAGTCTTTCATTCTCTAATTTCTTCTCTGATTTCTTTCTGTTCCACTCGTTTTTGTTTCAATCCTGCATTTGCCTCGTTTGTCCCCTTTCCCTTCTTTCATTGCCTCTTTTACTGTGTCTTGTTCTTGGATGTTTTATAGCCCCTCTGTCTCTCTTACCTTTCTTGCCACTTCCTAATTCATTTGTCTCGTAGTTCGCAAATCCTTACCATTTCACCCAAAATACTTTTTATACGGTATGTTTTCTTATTGTTTTTTTCTGACTTTTTATTCGTATGAACTACTGGGAGTTTCTTCTTATGTCTGTGTTCGGAGTATGCAATAGTGCATGCAAGTGCATTTGTGTACAGTGATGCTCAAATCTCATGCGACATGACTCCATAGAATTTCGTTCAAAATTCGCTAACTGGCAACTAGCATGCTCCATATTTATCTATTATTTCAATGCGGAAACGCGATTATTGCATACACTATGGACATAATATGATTCATAAGAGTGAAATCTGTCATATATTTCAAAACTGTAAGAAAATGTCACGTGTATCAGATTGCAGAAAAAACTCTTTCGAAACATTTTCAAAACTTTCGTTCACACATCGCTGAAGCATTTGACCAAAATGAAGTCGTCATCAAGCATCAGTTCAAATAAATAAAAGAAACACGAAAAAAAATTGACATAACATTAATAATACTTCCATAGCCAACATAAGATTTGAAATAGTCCTGTTTGATTGCTTTTACACGTCAATGCTGAAAAAATGTAGATATGTATATACAAAAGTAGAATGCGCCCACCGATATCAACGTGTGAGGGGAGCATGTGTGACGTATCTATCATTAGTGTCGGTGCAACAACAACCACCCGGTGTAACATAAGTAGGTCTACACTGAGTAGCGACAATGAAATTATCTTAAAAACACTTACTTTATATGTGTTAGATGAATATTTGGATTTTCATACATAATTAATTGTTATAATTCTTAAATATTTAAAAAAAATTGTGGCATACTAGCAAATATTCGCCTATGCAATTATTCATTTTTCAAAGCCAAGATATTGTTCCTAGGCCTAGGTGTTAGATTTCTTTAGTTTACAATTAACAGTCACATCTCTCTATTAACAATTTCTGGCCAGAAAGCAAATGAGGTTATCAACCCATTCTTGTTCTTCAAGTTACCTTATGAAAGAATAAATTATTCACCAAAAGCCAGGAGGGCTTTTAAATAAATAATATTTCAAACCAGTGAAATACAAGTGTTCCATACGCACACAACTTAATATTAATACTTATGATATTTCGATTAATAGTCATCTTCTCCATATAATCAAAATCATCATCTTTTATTCCTCAAAGAACAGGTAATCTCTACAAATAGAAACATTAGTAACATTACATCTCATAAGGCTTAGATTATTCTTTTAGGCCTATAAACCATTTTACAACATATAGGCAGCTAAAACGTAGCCTAAAACTTCAACATTCAAAGAAAACTGGTTGTAATTCATATTCCTATTGTATTCGTCAAAAAACAGATAATCTTTACAAAATAAATTTATTAATAACAGATTATATCTCAGAAGGCTTAGTTATTTTTTTAGACCTATAAAACATGTTGTTGCAACATACAGGTAGCTTTAACACAGTCGAAATCTTCAACGTTCATAGAAAACTTGTTTTAATTCATATTCCTACATTGAAAAATGTTGCTATGACTGTTGAGCTTAATCAGGTCTACTGTCATAATGCAGCAGACGTAGTTATGTTGATCGGTCCGAAGAGCATGTTAAGTGTGCTTTCGTTGATGGTACTGCTAACCTTATCACACCGCACACAGATTACGAATTATACCAGTGCATAAAATTGATCATATTTATATAGCCATAAGGAAAATAGGGCTAGCTGTGAATTCACAAACTTTTCGACATGTATGACATTAGAAAAAAAGTATAACACTACTTGGCAACATCACGTTGAGTCTGAGAATCTGGACGATACAATAAGAATCATGTCGCATGAGATTTGAGCACCACTGTACATATGAATTTTGTCTTGTTTTTTTTTTAAATTGTTTTTTTAAGCAGCGACTGCAGTTTACCGTGCATGCAAGTGCATATATTAGGGCTTGTGCCTTGTATGATAAGGCGCCCTATGAGGTAATGTTAGACTAGCGATAATCTATACGCTAAGTCGGTTGGTATTGCACTTCATCTTCAATGGAGTGTCTGGGGTTTTGTAGATCACTTACGAAGTCGGTATTATCTTTACGACGATGTGTTAAACTCATGGTTCGGTGAGGTTCTTGTAGAAAACACAGGTATAAAAATAGTATATTCTTCTGAAGTTTTACATGATGAAGATCAGGTATGATCGTACAAGTCTTCTATGACGATAGCTTGATCGCTTCTGCCAATGATGATGGTAATCCTATTCCTCTACATGATAAAAGCTTAGGTAAAGAGGTACAGGTCTTCTAATAACGATAGCTAACTCTGTTCTGCCTGTCTACCATCTCTGTTACAAGTTATGAAGGAACAGACAGTAGTTCGAACATATGAACATACTATCAGATGACATAGTTTCATACGAACACACAATCGAATGAGACACGCTACAGATCACGTAGGCCGTTTGATTAATAGGTCGGGGTAGTTGTCTCAAGCAGGGAGCTTGTACTAATGTTTATAAACAATTGAATGATACAGGTGACGGCATGTTATCTTAACTTACATACTTATGTATACGTCATCTTTAGCGTCTCTAGTCTGATCACATTCCTGCAAGCAATCTGGTTGACCTCTTTAGTTTTAGACTTTTATATATATGGATAACATTCCATATTTTTATTATGTAAACACTTACATTAGCTCGGTCAGCTACCAAAACCAACTACTGAATATTACTCAAACTTGACTTGCATTTGACTTATAGGATGTGATACAGACACTATGTGATATATATATATAAGTAAATAAAAAATTCATTGTGTACATGAATTGATTCAAGTAATAAAAATATAAAACAATGATGTTGGTAAATAATAGTGATCACATGATATATATAATGATACAGTTTTTCACTTCATCTCTTTAAGATACTTATGCTACAGAAAATACTAATGTACTCTGATAATTGCATAGAATGAGATTAACATGATAAAAATCATATTTTAACTGATAAAAATATCATATATGAATTGATAAAATTATTAATGTTTATGCTGATTGATTCGTTGATTTCTGATTCATTAATCAATATACTAACTCATATATAACTGCAGATATTGGGAAGATAAAAGGTAACAGATTGATTATAGGCTACCTGATTTGTTTATACATTGGTATATGGATTCATATAATTATGATTAATATATGTGCACTTTAAATAGATTCCTACTGCGTACACGCAAAGATATATTTAGATTCTGTCATTTATGATCATTTATATAAGAGATTCCTATTGCGTACAGCAAAGATATATTTCGACTCTGTTATTTATGATCATTATATAGGATACATGATACTTTATATATATAGGATACATGACCGAGGTTATACTACTTCACTTTTAACTAGCGTTCGAACAACTTTTCGTCCATTACACAGTTCCAGACAACCACCTTTAGCCAAATGAAACGGCCTTTTTTCAATGGTTAAAACAAGGGGAAAATTTGCCTGGGCGGGTCCAACGTTCCATTTTGCGCTCACACTTATTCTCTGCATCCTAAGCTACACGATTACGTTCGCGATGAATAGATCATCCCAGCACGAGTCCTTCGCCAGCAAAGTAGAGTTGAATATCCTTCGGGTCGTAGTTGTCGGAAGTATGTCCCATTCGTAGTCGATTTCCACAGCCACCGGAGCATTCCGCATTAAAACGAGATTAACGACGAGATACGGTGTCGGTCGAAGAAGTCCATGAAATTCCTTTCACCTTGTAGGCGGTTGTTACTTGACTGTAGTCATCCGCAGCGACGAACGATTTTTTGAAGTTGCTATGTGAAACTCTCGTACTGCAGGATACTGTAACCGGTTCCATTAATCAGCCTGCAAGTGAAATTATACTTGTCACAAGGGCAAAGTAAATTCAGACGACATCCAAATACAGGGGAGGGAAGAGAGCCATTTAGACCAGACTTAACCCACATGAATTCGCTGATATTTCGGAATTCAAAAGAGTCCGCTGTACAAACTTTTATCCATGGCATTAACAATGAGTGAACCTATCCAGTCTATGATGACTGAAAAAAATATCCATAATTATAACAAATAAATAGATATCATTACGAATCTCAAAGAAAATTCGATATTACTGGTAGTAAGTTACTAGACAAAGAAGTGGAAAACGGAGCTATTTGTAAGATTGCCAGGCAACATAAGAGTCAAAGAGAAGATTAATCATGATTCTATGTGCCCTAACAAAAGTTTCATATTCAATATTCTCGCGCGCATCTTCTGAGGTTAATTTTAAAAACTTTATTAATAGGTAGGAGATGCAACGAAAAAAACCCACTATGTAACTAATTTCTAAATAAACTTTGGGTTTTTCAAGAAAATGTGACATTTTCCCATGAATGTTTACTTGGATTGTAATAAGCTAATGTTGCAAGTAAATAATCCATATCCATATCGTGATACTTCTAAATGTCTATGAGGTTCAGAAAAAATTAATTCATTTTGATGTTATAGAAATTCTATTTCCTTATTTTGTTTATTAATTTTAAAATGATTGCAAGTCCTTAACTAATTGCATTACACACACGGATAAGAATATGTTATGTGGCCTGTCATGTGACCTATGAACCACATGTGAAGTTCATGAACTAAGCATTCCTTTCTCCAGTCAATCTGCTGTTGCAAGCAGAGACGACACACAGATGAAGCCTGTGTAAGCAGATTATTGAGGTTAAAAGGAACAAATGCTGATACGGCAATGATGACGTCGTCACTTGGCAGGAGATTGCTCTCAGCCAGCTAAGAGTTACGTTGTAAGAGATACGACTTTAGTATTTTCAAATGATATTTTAGTGTTTTAATTCTCCACCCGCATGAGAAAAATGTCTTTAAAAAAAAAAAAAAAAAAAAACAACAGTACCAAAATTGAACAATATATTAGTTTCATGTTGGCATTATGTTAAATAAATATTCCTTATTCAAACTATATGAAAAAGGTTTCCATACAAATTCTATATATATATTAGCCCTGTATAAGATTCATATAGGATTATTTCATAGATAACATTTTCACTTCTAGACTTCCTGACTTTAAAATCTCTTTTATTTTATTTTATTTATTTTATTTATTATTAGTTATTTATTTATTTATTTAATTTTTTTTTTTTTCATTGACTACGAATATAAATCACCGGGACAGATAATATGTCAGTAGGTTTTTGGATATGTGTTTGAACTTTTAGCGTTAATTTTGTCATTACTAAAGCGTTAAGTTAGAGTTCAAATCTTTACGCATATATATTTAGATATTTAATTAACCTATGGTTACGTTTTGCTTATTGATTTTATCGTGATTCCTTTTTATTATAATTTGTAACCCTTCCGACTTCTTACGGAGTGATTATATTGACTCCACTTGTATCCATATTTATTTTATTTTTTTTTTTTTTTATTTTTTTTTTTTATATTTATTTATTTATATATTTTTTTTATATTTATTTGATAAATTAATGGTTGCTTGATATGTTGGAAAAGTGTTCTAGCGGCGTACCGTATAAGGCTACTTGCGGCATTAATTCTATAGATACAAGATATAACTGATAAAGGTATTTAAAACCGCGAGAACCGCTATAATCCGGTCGGATCCAATATCACGAGTTGTAACTCGTAAGACATTGACACTTCCTATTTAATTATCCGTTATTCTACCAAACCGATTGACTCTGGGTGATAAAATATATTATTGGTTTTCTTAATGGAAAGGAATTCACACAACGTTTTAAGGAGATATTATTGATTTACACCACCCGAGTCACAGATTATTATGTGTTGAATTCCATATTTATTGATTTAGCACTCATAAATATTCGTAACGCACTCAATTGCGGTGTTTGTTTTTAGTGCTATTAATTCTATATAACGTGTCAAGGAACTATTAACACTAAGAAGTGTTTATTCCCTCTGTCAGACTCGTAATTCTGTTAATAATTCTACGTATATTCTTTCAAGGATTGATTTGGCACAGGATAGGCCCTTAAACTGACAGGGTCTTAGTGTATCCCTTGTTTCATGACACGTGTTACAATTAGTTATGTGCTTTTTATATCTGTAAGCATTGTAGGCCAGAAAATAAAACGTTGATTTGGCTTTCTGTGACATAGGAGGGAACCCTGGATGACGGAATGCAACCAGTTTATGACGATTGGTATGAAAGAGATTATTATTACTACCTGGTCGTTAGTCATCTGCTGTGTTCTTCGGGTTTACCTCGTCACAGACCTACATATAATATTACATTTGATTACATTATTCTGATACACATACTTTAAATGTACTTTTGCTTTAGGGTTTCTGCTCGAAGTGTGTATTGTTTATGCTTAGCCGCTGACCCTGTTTTCCGTTTCGAAGTGTTATTGTTTGGTGTTTATTGCTGCTGACTCTGTTTCCGTTTCGAAGTGTTTATTGTTTGGGTTATGTCTGTTGACTCTTGCTTTGTTCAGTTTGTAACAGTTCTGCGCTCCGACCCAGATATTCAATGCTCGCGATCTCTTGGGTTAAGGAATTTTCTTGTTTAGATACGGTTTTAACAATAGGCACGGATGTTTCTATATCTTTTAGTCCAATTAATGGTTCTTTGCTGTATGGTGCGGGATTGCGGGATAATGCGTCAGCTATGATATTTGCTTTCCCAGGTAGATATCTTATCTTGGCTCCAAAGACCTGAATGATCATTTGTCACCGAGTTCCTTTTGGACTGTGATTAAAGCCTTTGAAAAACTCTGTAAAGGACTCATGTTCAGTAAAGACTTTATCAGGATAGCCATAGATTATGAACTTAAAATGTACTAGTGTTAAAGATACCTAGCCCTTCCTTGCCTATTACTGCATATTTACTTTCAGAGGGCTTTAGTTTACGTGAATAAAAAGCTATAGGGAAGAACTGTTTATCATATGACTGAAGTAATACCCTCTTACCCCTTGGTCTGAGGCGTCTGTTGCAATAAAAAAAAAAATTCCTTATTTAAATCAGGGATTTTTTAAGTTAGGTAAGCTGCATTTTCCGCTTTTAAGATATCGAACGCCTGTTGATGCTTTTCAGACCATAATAAATCTACGTTCTTCTTCGTAAGATCTGTTAAAGGAGCTGTCATGATTGAAGAGTTACATATTTACATACGATTGTAACACCCACTACAGCGCAAAAGTGCTGTATCCCCCTTTTACGTTAATAAGTACCGGAAAGTTATGAATAGCCGACACCTTACCATGGACTACTTTTAAGACCTAGACCAGACACATAAAACCTAGATAAACATGTTCGGTTTTTTTAAAAACTCACATTTAGATATTTTACTCTGAGATTATTTGTCTTTGTCTCTGTAGCACTAGCTCTACTTTATGTGAATGTACTTCTAAGGTATTAGAAAAGATTACAAGATCATCCATATAGGCATGTAGGGTATCCCCTAAAAATCTCCAACCACCCTATATTGTAATTGGGGTGCAAACGTAAGGCCTGAGGCATACGTAAAAATTGATAATGTCCCCTGAGTGTGCTGAAAACGGTGTATGAGGTACAATCACTTAGGTAATGGTATCTGGTAAAAGCATTTAAGTAAGTCCAAGTTGGTGAAAAAAAAAATTTTTTTTATTCTAACCTAACAGAGATAAGATGTCGTCGGTACATCGCACTGGAAACTATCGGAAGTCGTTTCCTTGTTTAAGCGACAGAAATCTACGCAGATACGCCAAGTCCGATCTTTTATGGCATGACGTTTGAGGGAAAAATTATATGGGCTATTTGATTTCCTAATGACTCCTATACTAACATTTTTCAACTTCGTCATTTATCTCTATTTTAAAATTTCATTGAGAATCTATACGAAGGTACTTAAATAGCTTTATGTTTGTCCTTAGACCGTGTTTTGTTTTCAATGACATCCGTTTTTCTCCCAGAGATCACTCGCTAGTGGAGAAACTTCCTGGTATTCAGGTAGAAGATAAAAAAAAAAATTCTGCTGAATCACCTCTGCTTGAATGACTTTACGGATATTACTTTAGATAGATTATCAGAGAGATTCATCCACGACTGGTTGGGCGTGATTAAAAATTAGCAACAATAAAAAATGCGATATTTATAACTTCTGTATCCACGATATGTATACTTTTAGGGCTTTGTTCGCGGAAATCGTTATATTTCAGAGTGTCGGGAAGGATTAAAATTTCATTTCCCAGCAAAGTCTTTTTACACGCACTAAGACATTCGAGGGTGCATGCTTCTCGAGATTTGCGTGCAAAGTACGACTGCGGTGTGGGAGAATTCTGTTGGGTCATTTGAACAATGTTACGATTTATGAGACAAATGTATAGTTCCTTTATATAAGTTATTATTTGATTAACTGTCTCATTTTTGTTTCAAACGGATTTTACTATGTTTGAAGGTTTATAGGATTTTCCTTTGATAAACACGCCTTATTTTGCAGGATGTAAGATAATATTTTGTATACCCCTAGATGGATCTTACAATTACACTACATACAGATCAATGTTTTTTATAACTATAGAGGTATCTGTAAGCGCTCGCTTATCCGGACTTCTCGTTAGGGAAGTTCGAACAACAGACGGTGAGTCCGTAAATACAAGATATTGCGTGTACTAAAGAAATAAAACAAGATATTCTAATTTTTACGGCGCGTACAGTTGGGGCTTAATCCACCAGTATTTATTATAACTTAATGTATTGAAAATTAAAAATTAAACGAAAAACCTGCTCTGATTACTTATACGGTCGTGTGTTTCATAGGAAAATCCTTTTTAATTCAAAAAGATATTGGTATGAACCAAACATCGCTTTTCCCCACTCTGCTAGAGTCGCTTATTGTGTGGAATTTGCTATGTTTTTTTTGAACACTTCGGCAGTTTTTGACTAACCTTGACCGCTTGACTAGGTGACACAGTCACCGAGTTTGCTTGTTTGATTCTGAACGGGCTACTGGTTTCTATTTTCTTTTTGTAATATTTAGGATCCTTCTCTTTATTACCATACGGCAACTTTATTGTTGTGTTTTTTAGCATTATGTTGCTGGTTTTACGTATAAAGCAATGATTAATGATTGAACTATTAGGAACTCGGAGCGATTAACTAATAAGACAAGTTATCACTACTGCATACAATTTTAACTGTTTGTACTTCATTCTTTGCTAAAATTTGAAATAGTGAGTGATCCTGGTCAGCGCATTTAGCCTGATGAAAGTTTTTTACAGACATGTTATTCCTTGCAATCCAGCCATATTTTTAAAGTTGAGTTGAGTCATTGAGGTTCGATATTTTATATAACTCAAAAAACTCAAGGCTAAAACTGCGATCGGGACTTTGCAAAGGAGCATTTATTGTCATGACCCGAAATAGTGTTACCTCTAATTTATATAGATTTGTACGTGGGTTCCACTTGTTTTTTGTGTGTTTTCTAATCACTACGGTGCTTAACGACCCTATCCATGCATCTGTATAAATACAGACGTCCACTGCGTAAACGCATATTCACTGTTTAATATGATTTGTAACGTAAGGGATTAATAATCACCCAAAATGATAAAATTAACATAGTATATGATTATGATATTTCAGTAGAACTTCTGGAAACAGACACTCAAAGATAAAAACTCGCAGTAGCGAAATCTCAATGATGTAGATAATTTCTGTAAAAAAGTAAGATTAAGAATGTCTCGTAACTTCAGCCACAGGAATAACGAAATTCGACCTGCAAAGGAAACACTCAAAGTTACTCCAAATGAATAAAAAATTGTACTTAGCTTGCTTTTGTGGGAAGTCACGGTGTTCCGATAACGACACACGGCCTTGGTCCTCCTTCTCTATTTAGCGGATGACCTGGTTTGGCTTCAGTTTCCCCGTGCGCGTTGTTTCGAAGATTCGAGCCCTTGAAAGATCCGATGCTGCAGACGCGTTCGGTTTGTTTCTTGAAGTGCCGGAAACGCTCACTAACGATGTTTTCTTGAATGATTCTAATGAGAGACGAAGCTTGCGTTGTCGTAGGAAAAAGACACGTCGGATTTGTTTCTTGAAGTTATTCACTAAACAATGATACTAAGTTGCTTGAAGAATCTGTTGCTTTCGTCGTCGTTGAAGAGTTCTTATTGTTTTCTGAAGTCGCTCACTAACGATGATACTATGTTGCTTGAAGAATCTGCTGCTTCCTCGTCGTTTGTTATTTCTTATGATACATGATTTATTATTCTGGTTTATCTTCGTAGGACGTTGTAGAGTTCTTCTGGTCCGCTGGCCACCAAATATTAGGGCTTGTGCCTTGTATGATAAGGCGCCCTATGAGGTAATGTTAGACTAGCGATAATCTATACGCTAAGTCGGTTGGTATTGCACTTCCATCTTCAATGGAGTGTCTGGGGTTTTGTAGATCACTTACGAAGTCGGTATTATCTTTACGACGATGTGTTAAACTCATGGTTCGGTGAGGTTCTTGTAGAAAACACAAGGTATAAAAATAGTATATTCTTCTGAAGTTTTACATGATGAAGATCAGGTATGATCGTACAAGTCTTCTATGACGATAGCTTGATCGCTTCTGCCAATGATGATGGCTAATCCTATTCCTCTACATGATAAAAGCTTAGGTAAAGAGGTACAGGTCTTCTAATAACGATAGGCTAACTCTGTTCTGCCTGTCTACCATACTCTGTTACAAGTTATGAAGGAACAGACAGTAGTTCGAACATATGAACATACTATCAGATGACATAGTTTCATACGAACACACAATCGAATGAGGACACGCTACAGATCACGTAGGCCGTTTGATTAATAGGTGGGGTAGTTGTCTCAAGCAGGGAGCTTGTACTAATGTTTATAAACAATTGAATGACTACAGGTGACGGCATGTTATCTTAACTTACATACTTATTGTATACGTCATCTTTAGCGTCTCTAGTCTGATCACATCCTGCAAGCAATCTGGTTGACCTCTTTAGTTTTAGACTTTTATATATATGGACTAACATTCCATATTTTTATTATGTAAACACTTACACATATGTGTACATATGAAATTTGCCTCGTATGTATTTTGTAGACTACTTTGAAAAAGGGTCTATGGGGGCGAGGTTTTCTGATACGAGGAGGCCAGTGGGACAATTTCCTTTCCAAAAGGAGGTCAGTAGAATAAGTTTCCTCCTCATGAAAATGTCAGTGCAGCAAGCCTTTCCTGTGAAAGGTCAGTGGGGCAAGTTTTCCTTATGAGAGATAACGAGGACACGTTATCTCTGTAAGAGAAGGCCAATGAGACAAGTCTTCCCTAGATAGTAGGACAAGTTATCTCGGTAAGAGAAGGCCACTTGGACAAGTCTTCCCTGGATAGTGGGACAAGTTGTCTCTGTAAGAGAGGGTCAATTAGACAAGTCTTCCATTGATAGTAAAAGAGGGCCAACTGGACACGTCCTCCATAACTTATACTAATTGAGAAAGACAAACGAGCGACAGTGGCCGCCCATTTGTTCTATGAGAGAAGTACTTGAAACTAGAAGTTAAGAAATAGTATTGCACAGGATTGACGTAGGCCTGAAAAAAAATGTATTCTCCATTTTCCAAAAAGCTATGATGATTGCTACCTCATCTCGAAAATCACTGCATAGTAACAGTCGGAGAGTTAGCCGTTTTTTCAGAACTTTGAAGATTAGCGGTTTTTTTAATCACTGGGTAATTTTGTGACGTGAACCATTTTTCGTCTTTTTTTACTGATTATTTCAACTTCCTTCAGAACAGAGACGTTTGGTTTACAGAATAAGGAACTTTACATTTCAACTTCCTTCAAAGCAGAGATGTTTGGTTTACAAAATAAAGAATTTCCTTAGCCACAAAATGTCAGGTTGAAAAATGTTTCATTTTTTCCCCTTTTCATCGGAATGTCGGTTTAAAGACTAAACTGATCAAAATGACACCCGTAGAACTCGTATATTTCAAGTCTCATTTCCACTGGCGTTCCTGTTAATTCTCACGTCGTTTCTTTCTCTTCCCTCTCTCACTCCTCTGTATTTTCTTCTCATCATCACCACCTGTGTTTCCTCGGTTTCCAGCGACGCTATGTTGGGGTTCGCTGTCCCTTCTACTTCACTTCCGTTTTGCATTTTTACGGTCTCGTTCAGCAAGTGTTTTGTAGTCTTACTGAATCGTCTCACTTTTTTTTGTTCGCTCGTTTTATTTCGTTCGTTTTCATTTAAGGTTGGATTTTTAAATGAATGAAATGAAAGGGAGCAATTTCAACATGGGCGAGGTAAGCGGTTTCAAGGTAAAGACAGAGTATGTTAGCGTTTTCTCCCTCGTTTATTTTGATAACAATGAAAAAAAAATGTTCAAATGGGAATTAGCTACATAGCAATACCAGTATCATAAAGTCTTCAATTTTTCCAGCTTCCAGTTAATTTTTCCAGTTTCCAGTTTTTTCCTTATAGGTTTACTACAAAAGCCATGATTTTAAGAAAGGGGTTGCTAATCTCGCCCTAATGCTAAGTACAAGAGAGGCAGACAATTGCCTTAGACAGGAAGCAGAAGGGTGGGCGATGAAACTCAAAAAGCCTTTTGAAGGTCTGTACAATTAAGACATCAAATGGGATCTGGCAGGTTTTCAGAAGCCCAGAAGCACCAGAGATACTCAAGGCTTATATATTATTTTAAGGTTTACCTATTTACCTGTCTTCAGTTCAGTTTCATTTACCTGCCTTCAGTTCAGTTTCATTTACCTGTCTTCAGTTCAGTTTCATTTACCTGTCTTCAGTTCAGTTTCATTGACCTGTCTTCAGTTCAGTTTCATTTACCTGTCTTCAGTTCAGTTTCATTTACATGCTTCAGTTCAGTTTCATGACCCGTCTTCAGTTCAGTTTCATGACCGTCTTTCAGTTCAGTTTCATTGATCTGCTCAGTTCAGTTTATTTACAGTCTTCAGTTCAGTTTCTTTACCTGCCTTAGTTCAGTTTCATTTTACCTGTCTTCGTTCGTTTCATTTACCTGTCTTCATCGTTTCATTGACCTGTCTTCAGTTTCAGTTTTCATACCGTCTTCAGTTCAGTTCATTACCTGCCTTCAGTTCAGTTTATTTACCTGTCTTCAGTTCAGTTTCATTGTTTCATTTACCGCCGGCAGTTCAGTTTCATGACCGGCTTCAGTTCAGTTTCATTTTACATGTCTTCAGTTCAGTTTCATTGACCTGCCTTCAGTTTCAGTTTCATTGACCTGTTCAGTTCAGTTTCATTGACTGTCTAGTTAAGTTTCATTTACCTGTCTTAGTTCAGTTTCATTGACCTGTCTCAGTTAGTTTCTTGAGTCCTTCAGTTCTTTCATTTACCTGTCCTTCAGTTTCAGTTTCATTTACCTGCCTTCATTCATTTCATTTTACCTGCTCAGTTCAGTTTCTTTACCTGTCTTCAGTTCAGTTCATTGACATGTCCTTCAGTTCAGTTTCATTACCTGTCTTCAGTTCCGTCATTGAACTGTTCTTTCAGTTCAGTTTCATTTGCCTCTTCGTTCGTTTTCATTTACATGTTTTCAGTTCATTTTCATTTACCCCTTCAGTTTCATTTACCTACCTCTTCAGTTCAGTTTCATTTACCTGTCTTCAGTTCAGTTTCATTGACCTGTCTTCAGTTCAGTTTCATTTACCTGTCTTCAGTTCAGTTTCATTTACCTGTCTTCAGTTCAGTTTCATTTACCTGTCCTTCAGTTCAGTTTCATTTACATGTCTTCCAGTCAGTTTCATTTACCCCTTCAGTTCAGTTTCATTACCTGTCTTCAGTTCAGTTCATTTACTGTCTTCAGTTCAGTTCATTTGACCTGTTCTTCAGTTCAGTTTCATTTCACACCTGCCTTCAGTTCAGTTCTTTTATGCTTCAGTTCAGTTTCATTTACCGTCTTCAGTTCAGTTTCATTTACCTGTCTTCAGTTTCAGTTTCTTTACCTGCCTTCAGTTTCGTTTTCATTTTACCTGCCTTCAGTTCAGGTTTCATTTACCTTGCCTTCAGTTCAGTTTCAATTTACCTTGTCTTTCTTTACATGTCTTCAGTTTCAGTTTACATGTCTTAGTTCAGTTTCATTTACCTGTCTTCAGTTCATTTTAGCTACATTGTGAAAGTCTTGTCTGGACAAAGCCGCCTCAAATTACATGTGTGTTGTGTCCTTTAGTGGTGGTGTTTTATTGTTTTAATTCTTCATTTTCCAAAATATGGTATGTTTCCTGCAATTTTAGCCCATAAGTCAATGCATATTAACTTGTAACAGAGAATAGGAGATTAGTGTAAGCGACGATGGCCATAAATGAGGACTGTGAAGACAATAGATTGATTGGTCATTTTCCATGAACTTTGAAGAATTGTGGAGTACCATTTTTCGTCTTCTTTTTATTGGTCGTTTCAAATTCCATCTTAACAAATCCGTTATGTTAATTTAGAGACTAAATAAAAGAAAACTAAGAAAAGTCTCGAATATCAAAACAAGACTTCGAGTGCGAGACCAGATGGAATATTACCTGAAACTTGGAAAGAATACTATATGAAGTTTCTTTGCCAAAACAGTGCAAAGCTTAAGACATTTTGAATGTTTATCCTTTTCGTTCGAAATCATATCGAGAACACGTATAATAGATAACGTATACTTTCGTTGGCGTTCCCGTTGATTCTCTCATCCTTCCCTCTTCCTCCCTCTCTCATTCTCCGGTATTTTCTTCTCATCATCATCACCTGTGTTTTCTCGGTTTCCAGCAACGCTCTGGTTGGGGCTCGCTGTCGCTTCCACTTCTCCTCTGCTTTGCATTTTTACGATCGTTCAGCCAGTGTTGTAGTCTTACTGATACGTCTCGCACATTTATAGGTCGCTTGTTTTATTTCGTTTCTTTTCGTTTACGGCTGGATTTTAGATGAACGAAATTAATGGGAGGATTTTTATTATGGAAAGTTAAGCCTGATAAAGGCAAAGGCAGAATACTGAACCACGTTATTGTTTTCACTTATATTTTTATTTATGATGGCGTTCAAATTGGAGTCGACAACAGCAAACTGTTATTAATGTTTCCAGTCCCCAGGTTTTTTCTTAAAAGGCTACAACAAAAAGCCATAATTTTGCGGAAGAAATTGGTAATCTCACCCTAATGCTAAGTATGGAAAAAAGAAGAAATGGCATACATACGCAGTAACTTGTCCCGAGAGGAAACAGGAGGTGAAAGCTCTAATTGGAAAACGCTTTTGGTGTCTGTACAATCAAGACATCAAATGGAATCTGACAAATTTTGTTTGATCATCAAGGCATATCCTGATTTTAATATTTTTACATTTATTAATCTTCCTGACCTACCTGTATCTAGTTCAGTTCACGCAACGTCAATGTATTGTCTATACAACTGCACCTCAAATCACTCATGCACTTTAGCGGTAGTTACTTATTATTTTCTCCTTTTCCGTATCTTGTACGATACTTCTTTTCATTATTGTTATTAAACATACCACCCATAGGTAGTAGTGCCGATGAGGTGCACTGTAGGCATTGCTTAAGGATCTTGCAGAGTGCCTTCGGCCCATAACTGCACCCGCATTCGTTCCTTTGACTGTACCTCCTTTCATAGTCTCTTTCTTTCATCTTGCTTTCCACCCTCTCCTGACAATTGATTCATAGTGCAACTGCGAAGTTTTCCTCCTGTTACAACCTTTCAAACGTTTACTGTCAATATCCGTTTCAGTGCTCAATGACCTCATAGGTCCCAGTGCTTGGCCTTTGGCCTAAATTCTATATTCAGTTCAGTTCATTAAACATTAATACACAAGACTCCTTAAGCAATGTCTTCTCCATTAAGGTATTATGGTTATAAAGTATCTCATCCACCATGCTCATCTTAGACTTGATCAAAACCTCATGTTTTAATTACCTAAGATTTACATATGAATTACAATGAAGTTCACCTGGCCTTCTGATATCCTGTAGTACCTTTGGCTCCATGCCCAGCCATGAAGCCAAGTTACATCACATATCTGCCCATCTATCTATTTGTCCTATATATATATATATATATCTATATATATATATATATATATATATATTATATATATATATATATATATATATGTATATATATATAAAGATATATGCCACGGAGGAAAAATAAACGAAGTAGGATCTGCGAGACCTTTCGACGTTTCCACGTCCTTTACTAAGCAGAAACTGACATAAATGAGGCAAAAGACAATACAAGAAGATTCGTATAACTGACAGATAGGGATTATAAAGAGATTAGTACCTAGAATCCGACACACCTGGAAGATGAGAAACCTTCCCAAACAAGCATAAACAATAGGTGCAATTAAAGGTTTAAGACAATCATCTCAGATACAAGGACAAGACAATTAAAGGATTATAGGTGACAGCTATTCAGAACTTGGTAAAACAAAACCCATAATTCACAATAAATGTCAGACATACATTACAACAAAGAGAACTCTAAGGCAACTGATTTTTTATTAAGTCAGTAATTATATCTTTGAGGTCATTCTTAAACATGTTACAAATACAAGGGTCTAAATGAAAAAGGCCACGACTAACATTGAAATTACAATGAAAAGTAAGTTGTATTAAAGCAGATTCTAAAAGATTTCGTGATAAGACATCTCTTGATCTTGCAATTACTGAACTACCAACCCAATTTATTCGGTGGTTGTTTTCACTTAAATGAATGAATATTGCATTAGATGTTTGCCCAGTTTTTACAGAATATTTATGCTGGTTTAGCCCTACTTCTAGGCCTTTGCTAGACTGTCCGAGATAAAATGAGGGACAATCCATACATGGAATTTTATATATTATATTGTTGCTTTCTCTGGGGTCATTTTTTATTAACATTCCTTTTAGTGTGTTATTATAGGAAAAAAACAAGGTTGGGATAAAGAGCTTTTAACAATGTTTTAATGGTTTCAAATCCGTTAAAATAAGGCAAACTGAGAATGTTCTTAGAATTTTCTTTCTGCGTGTTACTTACACTATAAAACTTTTTGTGGGCTTTATTATAACAAATATCTAATATATGTGAAGGAAAGCATAAATCTTTCCCTATTTTTCTTATGTATTCAATTTCTTGATCCAAATATTGTGGACTGACAATGCGCAATGCTCGATAAAACATAGTGGAAAAAATTTATATTTTTATGTCAAGATGGTGGCCTGAGAAGAAATGAACATAAGTTAAGTTGTTGGTCGGTTTCCTATAAATACTGAATTTACATTGAAATGGTTCTCTATGTATCAAAACATCTAAGAAAGGGAGGCAATTGTCTTTTTCTAATTCTAGAGTAAACTTAATCGATGGTACCTGGTTATTTAATTTAGAGAGTAAATCATTTACATCAATACCGACAGGAAGAACAGCTAAGATATCATCAACATAACGATACCACTTTACAGGAATATAAATGATATTAGGTAAGTAGCGTTTTTCAAAGAATTCCATGTACAGGTTTGAGAGTAGTGGTGATAAAGGATTTCCCATTGCCATGCCAAATATTTGTTGATAAAATTCACCATTGAATATAAACTTACAATCACAAATGCACAAACTCGTGAGTGAAATAATGTGACTTATAGGTAGAGGTAATTCATGCTGAGTTATTCATTACTAAGATATTCTAAATAAGAGTCGATAGGGACTTAGTAAAAAGAGAACATACATCAAAACTAACGAATCTATCAGTATGGCAAAGAGCATTTTGTTTAATTTATAAACTAAATCTAGAGAATTATATATATGAGAATCGGAGTTGGTTCCAAGTAACGGGGGCAAGATCTTAGTGATATATTTCGAAAGTTTATATGAAATTGAACCAACAGTACTGATAATAGGCCGCATAGGGTTATTTTCTTTGTGCGTTTTGACTAATCCGTACAAGTAAGGTAGCGAAGGAGATTTGACTGACAATTTGCCTAGTAGTTCGGTTTTATCTTTAAGGATATTTTTCACTATGCTATTGAAGTTTTATATGACTTGACTAAAGGGATTCTTTGTTTAGCTTTTTATAAGTCACATTCATCATCCAGTAGGGCTTGCATACGTGATATTTGGATCAAGAAATTGAATACATAAGAAAAATAGGGAAAGATTTATGCTATCCTTCACATATATTAGATATTTGTTATAATAAAGCCCACAAAAAGTAACACGCAGAAAGAAAATTCTAAGAACATTCTCAGTTTGCCTTATTTTAACGGATTTGAAACCATTCAATCATTGTTAAAAGCTTTTAATGTCAGCCTTGTTTTTTCCTATAATAACACACTAAACGGAATTTTAATAAAAAATGGTCCCAGAGAAAGCAACAATATAATATATAAAATTCCATGTATGGAATATTATATATATATATATATATATATATATATATATATATATATGTGTGTGGTGTGTGTGTGTGTGTGTGTGTACACACACACACACACACACACACACACATATATATAATATATATATATATATATAATATATATATATATATATATATATATAATATTCTCTTCAAATGGAAGAAAATATCACTTGGGAAACTGTTTAGATGAAACAACATATTCATTTTCATTATTATATACTCATTCAGAGTCATAAGCAACAAGTATATTCAAATTATATTGTTGATGATATATAGTTCCTTTGATAAGCATATCTCACTGGCATTTTTTGTCTGTTGCCGCCATGGAATAAAAAAACGAGCGACTTCTCAATTATGTCAGTGTGCAGATGTTGCAAAATAAGAGATACGAACCTGTGAAAGACAAAAGAAAATTAATTCCTCAACTGTTTATGAATGAGTCAAAAACTGGATACCTTCTCTATATCGAAAACCCTGTATGTTAAGTGCCTGAAAATAGGGTTAACACTTAGACAGTCTTCATAAACGAAAAAATACAAGCAAAATCCTTTTTGGAACCTATCCAAAAAACAGGCATGTATATGAATATAGTGCATCACTTTACATTAACGATAAGTAATTTAATACACGATGCATGAAGCTCAACTCATTCACTAAACTCAGTATGGCACAAGAATTGCATCCTCATTACTGGCGTTTGATTAGCAGAAACGAAATTGTCGTGCGATATGAATACAGAAACACACACAATGATATTATGACAGTGATAGTAGTTTCCCCCAAATTATACCCATTTTCTTTGCTTTTCCTATACAGCAATTCACCTGCTGACGTAGTAAGGAGGTAGACAAAGCCCCGCCTACTTGTGGATTTGGGGGAAGTGAGAAGACCTTGTCTCTCATGGCGTTGGTAAACAGGGTGATGGTCATACGCTCTTTAGCCTTCTCCTATTTATATAATTTAAGTAAATACAGAACAATTAACATAATTTACAAAACCCAACATATTTAGAGCATCCTGCATTATTACTTTATATAATATGATAGGCAGGAAAGTGGGTGGCCAAGATGGGAAGGCCAAGAAGGTGTGTTGAGTGGGTGGAGTTAAAGGACGTTCAAAAGGATAGGTTGGCGATGCTTGGCAACACCTTGTAAATCAGGAGTAAACGCCTTAACTAACTACCGAAAATTAGCGGGAGGTGTCTCGTACACCGTGTTAAAGTATCAATTCGATCAAATGATTAGTTTGAAAGATATTTGAGAAAAACGATGACTTGCAGTCCCTGAAATACACAGTAGGCATTTTTTACCTACAAAAAAAAAAAAAAAAAAAAAAAGGCTAATTGGCCGTGTCATTGCCCCATCCTCTGCTGTCTTAAAAGCTCACTCATGCTTTCTGGATGCTGAGAATCTTCTTTCCTAATAACTCTGCTCTCTCTAGCAGGTTGTAGGTCTTCCTCTACTCCTCTGTCCTAACACACCCAAATTATAAAATATATACCGGCGTATCACCCTCAATTCTCTCTTCATTTCATCTTGGAAGGGTGGCCTGAGAAGGTGCTATCCTCCTTGACTTTTCGTCATTATATTTGGGATGAGTTTGCTAGTCTCATGCCTGCTTCTCTTATGTTAAGGCCCGTCCACATTAGCGGGCACTAGCCGACGGGCAAACCCTGTTCTCATAACCAGTTCCACTATACTGACCGACCGAGTAGGTAGCCAGAACGATGTAATTGTCTGGTAACACTACTTCAGAAGCGAGAGAAAATAAAAACAACTAAAAGTGCCCGACGGGCATGCCCGCTTGTGTGGAGAGTCCATAATTAAACTGGTTCGTAAGTAGACGGCGTTTGACCTTTTTTAGCAGTCACTCATTCACATATGAACCACACCTAATGTTGCTTTACTTGGCCAATCAGACAGCCAGCTCTTTATATCCTACAACAGGATACTTTTCCCTAATATTGCGTTAAGGGATAAACAAGATGACATTCAGTACCAAGATTGTCTAATCAATTCATAATCCCTACATAAATTATTCACACTTCGTGCAATCCTGACTTCTTGGTGATACGCGTAAATGTTAAAATGTCAAAATATCTATATCTTAGACTATATATATATATATTGTAACATAAAAAAAAACTCTCTATGGTAAGGATTTACGAGGAGAATATATCAGGAAACAGTGACAACTCACTATAACTTAAAATGTACTTTAATAACAACTAGTAAGGAAATTAAAGTCACAAACAGAACATTAAACAAATTACGGACGCTTTACACAAAAGCAAAGACTCGCTACACAGCACTTCATCAAGACTACTAATCACTAATCACTGCATTTTACAGTATAATACCCAAGTCACAAAGCTTTACATCAACACAACATATAATTCACTGTAACATCAAAAAGTTAGTGGCAACCAACGTTACATCACACAAGAAAACGTCCAAATGGATAAACAATACATTACCATATATTCCTCAAAACTTGATACACTATTATAATCACTTGTTTGTTTCAGCTCCAACGAAAATCGTCGTTTTGGGCCTTTATATACCAGACTCACGCTAGACATCCATGGACCAAATATCATTGTTTCGGTACATTATCCTTGGCGACTACCGCCTACGCCAAGCGCTACTGCCATCTGTTGTCTAGTGTACACACTTTTTTTCTATGCAAATATCAATTTTCAACCTTTTCTGCAATTTTACATTCAATAAATCAATATTCCTTTACATTCCCCCCCTTTTAACTCAGCGGCTCTCTCCTCAGTCCATTCTGAATTTTCACTCTTACAGTCTTAAACAATTAGCTACTTCCATTTAGCAACTGTCGGAGACTGCCACGTCGTTGGTAACAAGCACTTTCCTTTAAATAATCATCTTCAATTTGAGATTTAACAAATTCTTCCTTATTAACTTTCAGCATTCGCAAACAGGGGTACTGACTTTTTACTTACTTGTAGTGTTTCCGGACTATCTTTAAACAAGTTTTGTAAATCCAAACCGTCGTCATCATTTACCTTTCCTTCGGCACTCTTACTTCTTGTAGTAACTGCACAAGCAGGAAATAAGTTTGGAAATGTACATTCAACTTCTGTAATAAATGAAGAATTAAAGGGTTTTTCTGTCAAAATTGGATTACTGCTACCAAAAACTTTGTCTCCACATACATCATTTCCAAGAATTAACTCTACTCCTGACACTGGGATTTCTCTCACCAAAGCAATTTTAACATATCCCGAAATTAACGGAGTTTCTAACCTTACTTCTACTAATGGAGCTGAAAATTCAGGTCCAAACCCACGCAGAAGTACATACTCTCCAGTATCCTTCCACTGGTCATACATATTTCTTATCATTACAGACTGTACCGCTCCGGTATCTCTTAACCACCTTACTTTCCTTTTTTCAACACAAGGGAGGTGTAACCAACCATCTCCCATAAAAGGTCATACAATTCAGTACCTTTGGGATGTGGACTTCTCTTCAGGTAGTCTCACTCCATTTCCTTTTACAATATCCTCAATACAACCAACATTACTAACATTTTGAACATCATTGTTACCCATTTTGTAACCTATATTCTCATCAACATTACATATATTATTACTGTCGATGCTATCGTTACAATACCTCTTACCTGGCCTAAGGGGAGAAGCAAACAAACAAGGATCTCTGTCACCACATGCTTGTGGTTGATTCAACAATGCAATGGTATTTTCAGGTTTATGATCATCCTTAAAATGTACAGGTTTATCTTTAACTTTATTTACCACTTGAATTGGACGGTTTATTGTGCGATGTGGACAACTCCTACTGATGTGTCCTGGTTTGCCACAACTGAAACATACAAAATCTCTAAAATTTTCGCCTATATTTTGGTAACTAGGTGTAAACTGATCATTTACAACTGTATCCTGCTTTTTCCAGCACTAACACTAGGACCAGAATTATATTGACTTGCCCCTCTACCACCTCTATTAAAGGATTTATTATAGACTCCACGAGATGATACCTGTGAACTCGTAGTCTTACCTTGTGCCTTGTAATTTTGCTGCTCTTCCCAAACTCTGCTCCTTCCAATTTTAGGAGTGACGTCAGTATTATATAGCTTATGGGTCAATGCATAATTATCAGACAATCTAGTGGCTTCATCGACATTATCTACATCACGTTCATCCAAATATGTTTTAATAAGTGGATTAATACCATCCTTGAACTGCTCAAGCAAGATAAGTTCCTGAAGTTTACCGAAATCACCATTAACTTCTCGGGCATTCATCCACCTATCATACCACAGGCGTTGTTCCCGTGCATACTCCATATGAGTACGACTGTCTCTTTTATCCAGCTTCTGAACTTCTCTCTATACCTCTCTGGCACCCATTCATAAGCTTTTTTTTTTCAAAACTCCGGATTTAACTCTCATAATCCTTAGAATCATCTAAAGATAGGCAGCAAATACTTCCCTAGCCTTTCCTCGAAAGGAGGTTTGAACCAACGTGCTCCATGACGTTCTCGGCCATTCACGCTGTTCTGCTACTTTCTCAAATTGTAAAAAAAATGCATCCACTTCATTTTCAACAAAAATTGGTACACTTTTTACTGCATTGTCTATTCTAAAAGATTTTGGTATTTCTCTGGACTTTTCTTCTACTTCAAGTTTCTTCATCTCTAGCTCGATCCTCTTTTGCTCAACCTCTTTCTCAGCTTCTATCTTCTTTTGCTCAACCTCAATCTTCCTAACCTTTTCAGCTCTCTCATTTTCTAACTTCTTTAGTTCAACAGCTTTCTCATTCTCTAATCTAACTATTTGCAAATGAATCTGCATCTGCTCAACACTCATCCCTTCATAAAAAAGTTTGGACTTTTTTGGTTTAACCCTGCGTGACTTGGTTTTTTCACGTACGGCTTTGGCACCTTCCTCTTCACTTGCACTACCCTCTGTATTATTTTCACTAGCGCTTTGCTGGCTATCAGTTTCTTCCTCTTCCCAACTCATTAGTAACAACCCTTCCTTATCAGACAAAATGCCTAAAGTCATTAGCGCCTCACTTACTTCATTTGAGATTTCTTGCTTCCTTGCAGATTCTGATACTTCTACATTATAGTAACCTAGCTAGAAACAATCCCATCTATTTAGTTATACCTTCTAACTTTTCACCACTAGGACTACGTATGAAATCTTTCAAATCAAACATCTTTAATAACCTGCTCAAAATAACACAGCAAGACAAATATAGCACTAACACTATCACAACTCTCCCCCCTCTCTAAAGTACATGGAAGTACTGAAAAGCAATTAACAGTAGGGATACGTCAAGTTATGGTCGAATACGTTCGACATGAAGAAAGCAACAATTAATAAGGATACGTCGGGTTTCGTTCGATAGAATGAGTAAACAATGAGTATGGATATGTTTGAGTTTCGTTCGATAGAATGAGCAAAAACTGAGTAGGGATACGTTCGGGTTTCGTTCGACAGGCCCCCCCCAATGTAACATAAAAAAAAAAACTCTCTATGGTAAGGATTTACGAGGAGAATATATCAGAAAACATCTGACAACTCACTATAACTTAAAAATGTACTTTAATAACAACTAGTAAGGAAATTAAAGTCACAAACAGAACATTAACAAATTACGGACGCTTTACACAAAAGCAAAGACTCGCTACACAGCACTTCATCAAGACTACTAATCACTAATCACTGCATTTTACAGTATAATACCCAAGTCACAAAGCTTTACATCAACACAACATATAATTCACTGTAACATCAAAAAGTTAGTGGCAACCAACGTTACATCACACAAGAAAACGTCCAAATGGATAAACAATACATTACCATATATTCCTCAAAACTTGATACACTATTATAATCACTTGTTTGTTTCAGCTCCAACGAAAATCGTCGTTTTGGGCCTTTATATACCAGACTCACGCTAGACATCCATGGACCAAATATCATTGTTTCGGTACATTATCCTTGGCGACTACCGCCTACGCCAAGCGCTACTGCCATTTGTTGTCTAGTGTACACTTTTTTTCTATGCAAATATCAATTTTCAACCTTTTTCTGCAATTTTACATTCAATAAATCAATATTCCTTTACATTCCCCCCCTTTTAACTCAGCGGCTCTCTCCTCAGTCCATTCTGAATTTTCACTCTTACAGTCTTAAACATTAGCTACTTCCATTTAGCAACTGTCGGAGACTGCCACGTCGTTGGTAACAAGCACTTTCCTTTAAATAATCATCTTCAATTTGAGATTTAACAAATTCTTCCTTATTAACTTTCAGCATTCGCAAAGGATACTGACTTTACTTACTTGTAGTGTTTCCGGACTATCTTTAAACAAGTTTTGTAAATCCAAACCGTCGTCATCATTTACCTTTCCTTCGGCACTCTTACTTCTTGTAGTAACTGCAGCAAGCAGGAAAATAAGTTTTGGAAATGTACATTCAACCTTCTGTAATAAATGAAGAATTAAAGGGTTTTCTGTCAAAATTGGATTACTGCTACCAAAAACTTTGTCTCCACATACATCATTTCCAAGACTTAACTCTACTCCTGACACTGGGTATTTCTCTCAAACCAAAGCAATTTTATATCCCGAAATTAACGGAGTTTCTAACCTTACTTCTACTAATGGAGCTGAAAATTCAGGTCCAAACCCACGCAGAAGTACATACTCTCCAGTATCCTTCCACTGGTCATACATATTTCTTATCATTACAGACTGTACCGCTCCGGTATCTCTTAACCACCTTACTTTCCTTTTTTCAACACAAGGGAGGTGTAACCAACCATCTCCCATAAAAGGGTCATACAATTCAGTACCTTTGGATGTGGACTTCTCTTCAGGTAGTCTCACTCCATTTCCTTTTACAATATCCTCAATACAACCAACATTACTAACATTTTGAACATCATTGTTACCCATTTTGTAACCTATATTCTCATCAACATTACAGATATTATTTTACTGTCGATTGCTAAGCGTTACAATACCTCTTACCTGGCCTAAGGGGAGAAGCAAACAAACAAGGATCTCTGTCACCACATGCTTGTGGTTGATTCAACAATGCAATGGTATTTTCAGGTTTATGATCATCCTTAAAATGTACAGGTTTATCTTTAACTTTATTTACCACTTGAATTGGACGGTTTATTGTGCGATGTGGACAACTCCTACTGATGTGTCCTAGTTTGCCACAACTGAAACATACAAAATCTCTAAAATTTTCGCCTATATTTTGGTAACTAGGTGTAAAACTGATCATTTTACACTGTAATCCTGCTTTTCCAGCACTAACACTAGGACCAGAATTATATTGACTTGCCCCTCTACCACCTCTATTAAAGGATTTATTATAGACTCCACGAGATGATACCTGTGAACTCGTAGTCTTACCTTGTGCCTTGTAATTTTTGCTGCTCTTCCCAAACTCTGCTCCTTCCAATTTTAGGAGTGACGTCAGTATTATATAGCTTATGGGTCAATGCATAATTATCAGACAATCTAGTGGCTTCATCGACATTATCTACATCACGTTCATCCAAATATGTTTTAATAAGTGGATTAATACCATCCTTGAACTGCTCAAGCAAGATAAGTTCCTGAAGTTTACCGAAATCACCATTAACTTCTCGGGCATTCATCCACCTATCATACCACAGGCGTTGTTCCCGTGCATACTCCATATGAGTACGACTGTCTCTTTTTATCCAGCTTCTGAACTTCTCTCTATACCTCTCTGGCACCCATTCATAAGCTTTCAAAACTCCGGATTTAACTCTCTCATAATCCTTAGAATCATCTAAAGATAAGGCAGCAAATACTTCCCTAGCCTTTCTCGAAAGGAGGTTTGAACCAACGTGCTCCATGACGTTCTCGGCCATTCACGCTGTTCTGCTACTTTCTCAAATTGTAAAAAAAAATGCATCCACTTCATTTTCAACAAAAATTGGTACACTTTTTACTGCATTGTCTATTCTAAAAGATTTTGGTATTTCTCTGGACTTTTCTTCTACTTCAAGTTTCTCATCTCTAGCTCGATCCTCTTTTGCTCAACCTCTTTCTCAGCTTCTATCTTCTTTTGCTCAACCTCAATCTTCCTAACCTTTTCAGCTCTCTCATTTTCTAACTTCTTTAGTTCAACAGCTTTCTCATTCTCTAATCTAACTATTTGCAAATGAATCTGCATCTGCTCAACACTCATCCCTTCATAAAAAAGTTTGGACTTTTTTTGGTTTAACCCTGCGTGACTGGTTTTTTCACGTACGGCTTTGCACCTTCCTCTTCACTTGCACTACCCTCTGTATTATTTTCACTAGCGCTTTGCTGGCTATCATTTGTTTCTCCTCTTCCCAACTCATTAGTAACAACCCTTCCTTATCAGACAAAATGCCTAAAGTCATTAGCGCCTCACTTACTTCATTTGAGATTTCTTGCTTCCTTGCAGATTCTGATACTTCTACATTATAGTACCTAGCTAGAACAATCCAGTCTATTTTTAGTTATACCTTCTAACTTTTCACCACTAGGACTACGTATGAAATCTTTCAAATCAAACATCTTTAATAACCTGCTCAAAATAACACAGCAAGACAAATATAGCACTAACACTATCACAACTCTCCCCCTCTCTAAAGTACATGGAAGTACTGAAAAGCAATTAACAGTAGGGATACGTCAAGTTATGGTCGAATACGTTCGACATGAAGAAAGCAAACAATTAATAAGGATACGTTCGGGTTTGCGTTCGATAGAATGAGTAAACAATGAGTATGGATATGTTTGAGTTTCGTTCGATAGAATGAGCAAAAACTGAGTAGGGGGATACGTTCGGGTTTCGTTCGACAGGCCCCCATGTAACATAAAAAAAAAAACTCTCTATGGTAAGGATTTACGAGGAGAATATATCAGGAAACAGTGACAACTCACTATAACTTAAAATGTACTTTAATAACAACTAGTAAGGAAATTAAAGTCACAAACAGAACATTAAACAAATTACGGACGCTTTACACAAAAGCAAAGACTCGCTACACAGCACTTCATCAAGACTACTAATCACTAATCACTGCATTATTTACAGTATAATACCCAAGTCACAAAGCTTTACATCAACACAACATATAATTCACTGTAACATCAAAAAGTTAGTGGCAAACCAACGTTACATCACACAAGAAAACGTCCAAATGGATAAACAATACATTACCATATATTCCTCAAAACTTGATACACTATTATAATCACTTGTTTGTTTCAGCTCCAACGAAAATCGTCGTTTTGGGCCTTTATATACCAGACTCACGCTAGACATCCATGGACCAAATATCATTGTTTCGGTACATTATCCTTGGCGACTACCGCCTACGCCAAGCGCTACTGCCATCTGTTGTCTAGTGTACACACTTTTTTTCTATGCAAATATCAGAATTTTTCAACCTTTTTTTCTGCAATTTTAACATTTCAAGAGAAATAAATCAATATTCCTTTACAATATATATATATAATTTTTTTTTTTTACTTATATATATATATATATATATATATATAATGTATATATATATTAAGTACATATAAAATATATATATATATATATATATATATATATATATATATATATATATATATAATAAACATCTATATATTATAATAATATCTATATATATATATATATAGATATAATATAATATATATGTGTGTGTGTGTGTGTGTGTGTGTGTGTGTATATATATATACACATATATATATATATTATAATATATATATATATATATATATATATATATATATATATATATATATTTATCAATATATATATATATATATATAGATATATATATATATATATATATTTAGTTATATTATTATTAATATATATATGTATACATATAATAGATAAAAGTATATATATATATAAATTATATATATATATATAAGATATAATATATATATATATGTGTGTGTGTGTGTGTGTGTGTAAAGAGGTTACATATAATAATTAAATGTATTGTGACATTCTATAAGTTGCAACATGTTGTTGAATTAATATCATGACTCCAGTGTGCCTGTAGGATCTTGCAGAATTGAAAACATAAGTTAGTGACGAGCTGACATTGCCTTAACGTTGCTCTGACGACGCTTTGTATAACGTCTTAGTTTGTAGACACCTGGATCATCAGTTTAATGTTGAAAAATGTAATGCTAACCGATGCCCCTCTGGCAAAAAACATGTTATCGTTCCCATCACAGTCTGTGCCTACGTGACAGACCTAGATTCTTATGTCCATTTGTATGTATAACATTTGAGCAATGTATCGCTCACCTATGATCTTGAAAACAGAATTGTATATCAGACTTCTACCACACCTCTCCGCTTGAAGAGCTATCCAAATCTTCTTGCAGATATCATTGTTAAATATAACTTGTTATTTAACTATGAGTTTTACCGTCTTCAAACCTTCATACTAGAAGTAACGATTGATGGGGACTTAGAAGAATATCATCACTGTCAATGATACTTTGACGAAGATGTGATGTATACCAACCGATACTTGCGGATATCATCGTAGGTCAAAAATATCCAAACAATTGCAAGGCGATACCCTTAGATATATATATATATATGTGTGTGTGTGTGTGTGTGTGTGTGTGTGCGTGTGTGCAGTGTGCATGTGTACGTATTCACAGATAATGGGATAGACGTTCCGACCCTTCTACTTTTACGCCTTTGAAAACCGAACAATGACTCCTAGCGAGTGGCTATTCTCACGCGTCACTTCCAAAGGCGCACCATCAAGTTATTTCCCAGCGATTTGCGCCCAATTCGTGGTCCTTGCATGTTCCCGACACTAGTCCGAGTTACGTGTTTCTAAGGTCCAAGTTTTTAATCTGGCCGCTTTCGACTTTGATCACTGAATTTGATCCACAGTGGATATTGTTCCAAACCTCAGACCGTGTGTTTGCTCTCGCTGTTTATCCAAAGGCCGGTCTAAATTATCCTTGCATGTTGGGGAATAGGCTACAATAACCCCTCGCATGCATCCTCGCTGGAAGTTTATACGTTGATCGCCAGATCTCTGTCTGATGTGTATGATGCCTGGCTTCTTCTTGCATAACATCGACTGCATGCGAGCTTCGTCAAGCATTTCGACAATCTGGTATGATATACCCAGTGGGTCAAGTGTAAGCTTACCTTGAAAATTATTCGTAAATCAATTCTTTTCAGCTGCACTTGCTTTCTGTCAATTTCTTGGCACTTGAATGAGCTTCAACCAAATTTACCAGTTCAAAATTTACAGGTCATTTATAAAACCAGGAGTCATTCTTTGTTTTCTGTAAAAGAAAACTAAAGAGAAGGCTTTGTCTGTCCGCCCTCAGATCTTAAAAACTACTGAGGTTAGAGGGCTGCACATTGGTATGTTGATCATCCACCCTCTAATTATCAAACATACCAAATTCCAATCATCTAGCCTCAGTAATTTGTTTTTATTTCATTTAAGGTTAAAGTTAGCTATGATCGTGCGTCTGACACCGCTATGGGTTGCTACAACACAGGCCACCATCAGGCCTAAAAGTTTCACGGGCCGCGGCTAAGAGTTTTATACAGCATTATACACTATACAGAAAACTCGATCGTGCCGAAGTTTGTTTCTTCTACTTGTGTTAGTCACTCTCTCGCTCTCTAATAGGAATCGTTGACCTTTGACCTCCCTGGTAACAAGGAGGCACTGCGCCCCACCACTATAGTAAATTCACATCAACCGCGCATTTGATGTCCAGGCCAGTCCCTTACGACGCTCCCGATTGGCTGTTGATAAGCCAATCACAGGGTAGGATGTATGTTCCACCTCTCCAGAAAGACGTTTATCCCTCAGGAGAGGTGGAACATAGATCCTACCCACGTTAACCCTCGAGAGAGACTGAGAGTTTCCAACCCTGTGATTGGCTTATCAACAGCCAATCAGGAGCGTCGTAAGGGACTGGCCTAGACATCAAATGTGCGGTTGATGTGCATCTACTATAGTTCAGCCAGGTCTTTAAAATATAATTTGCTTATCACTGTCACAGTCCATTAGCACGCTTTTCAACAAGCAAGCAAGAGTCGTAATGCTGTCAGTTTTGACGAGGAAATTTTTGAAATCTCTCAGGACCACCAATAAATAAAGCAACTCATTCCAAATACTCTGAAACTACAATTGAATTGAATATTTTTCTCTCATTCAGGCACAATAGAAACTGACGTCTTTCCTTGACACCATTCTTGCTTTTCTGTTCAATTTGTACTTTAAGTTTGTTTTGTTTGTATGGTGTTTTTACGTTGCATGGAACCAGTGGTTATTCAGCAACGGGACCAACGGCTTTACGTGACTTCCGAACCACGTCTAGAGAGACTTCTATCACCAGAAATACACCTCTGTCACACCAGAGTGGAATGATCGCGAATCGAACTCGCGGTCACCGAGGTGGCAGGCCAAGACCATACCGATCGCGCCACTGAGGCGTTAATTTGTACTTAAGAAACAAGTACCGAATGAGAGTAATAGAAAAAGAGGCAGTTTCCTACCATTTTCTTTTATCTATTGCATGCACATCTTATCTTTATTAGAAAGAAAAAAAAAACTGTATTATGTAATTACGCAAAAGCGCTCGGCAAGATGAAAGTTATCTCTTTTATCCTTATTTCATACGTTTTTCATATAGTTTTATTACGATTCCTAAGAGAATATATTTACTTTAGCCTGGTAAAGGTGCCTACGACCTAATCACGTAACCAATTTTAATTCCTGAAGAAGACCATCGACCCTTTTCTTGCTTATGACTAAAAAAACAAATGAAAAAATAAATAAGAATTACAATGAGGGCTTAACCTCGAAGACTACGAGGAAATCGGAAGGAAAATTTCTTGCTTATGACAAAAAAACAAATGAAAAAATAAATAAGAATTACAATGAGGGCTTAACCTTGAAGACTACGAGGAAATCGGAAGGAAAACAGGACACCCGAAACATTATCGTCGAAAGGAAATCAAGTCATCGAAAAGAGGACGGCCGCCATTCCACAAAGTCGAATCGGTAATAATTGTTTGGACGCGCAAAATCTGGTCTAGGAAAAATCCCCGAACAGGAGTGAAAGAAATGACCTCTCATTATTTATCAATCATTTAGCCAGTCATAAAGGACGGCCAGTCATTTTCAGCTCACAATTGCCAGTTAATCTACAATCAGCGCGATCGAAGCTCATGAATCTAGATTCATAGAAATGTAAATATAAATTTGCTACATTTGGAGAGTAATTAGCTCCCATTTGAATGCCTATAATCTGGACGTACAATTCATTATCAACGGATATAAAGCCGTTATGGATACAGACCTCCAAAAATTAAACATTCAAAATACCAATTAATAACCTAAATTTCTCTCTCTCTCTCTCTCTCTCGGCTCTCTCTCTCTCTCTCTCTCTCTCTCTCTCGTCTCCTCTCTATCTCTCTTCTCTCTCTCTCTCTCTCTCTCTCTGTAAATTTCTTTCTCATTATCAGAAGTGAAAAATTTGTATTCCCTTGTCAAAAACAAATAGTTTAAAGCAACGGTATATTCAGTGAAGAGGACAGACAGCAAGCTTAAAATGTTTACCGATGCAACAATAATTTCATATTTCACGTCAATTATCAGTACTTAAGAATGCGGGAATTACAGACAGTTCTTCTAGTGTTGCAAAAGCTATCTAGTGAATGGAAAAGCTGATAACTATGTCTCTCAAATTCCAGTACGTAAAAGTAAAGGCTATCGAAAATATTCATCAGTTTCAAATCGTTTCATCCACCTGCAACCCCATTCACCCAATGAGCAATTTATATCAAGCTTTGCAACCCCCACTACCCTAACATCATCCACTGTAACGTTTGTTTCAATCTTCACACTCATCCATAACCCGCCCCCAACCAGAGAAACTCTTCAATCTTTGCACCCCACACACCACCTAATGAAACACTTAATTCAATGTTTACTTCTCCACGGGGTCCATTATAAACCATATTTCAATTTTAGTGTGCTGGACTTGCAAGTGTTCAACTTCCAAAAAAATCATCATACCTACCAATCATCATACCTACTACTACCATTATTATTATTATTATTCAGAAGATGGCCCCTATTCATATGGAACATGCCCACAGGGGCCACTGACTTGATATTCGAGTTTCCAAGGAATATGGCGTTTATACTTTTGAAATCGGCCAGAGAAGCACTTACCCACTTTCGGTGGTTGGAGGGTCTCTCCGTGATCCATTACCGTTCGCTTTAGACGCCAAAGGCATAATACAAGCTTCTGCGTCAACTGCTTTCTTAAAACAAACAAGTTATATGAAGGTTTTCTTTTCGAATTCTAGTAATTTTTCAAAGCAACATAGTCTACCAGTACGAAAAGAGCTTAACCTTTAACTATAAAAGTATCTTTTAATAATGAATAACCCTTGGCACAGCAAATTTAACAGTCATAGAAATAGATTTATTTCTACCGAAAAAGAAATCCTGTCATGGAAGCATTTTTTTGAAACCTTGTGAAACCACGACGTGACTATGGAAGTTCTTCGGAGCCACCATAAACAAAGTTTGTGGTAATGACACGTCCTGTGCAAGACTGAAAAGGTAATTCCACGGACATAGTAGAGCGGGATTTGAATTATAAAACTGAGTTTCGTACCGAAAAGAGAGTCGAAAAATCAGGGTTCGTTATTTAGTACACATCTGATGTGCTAAAAACGAATATTTTTGCCTCAGAAGACACTAACCGACTAGTCACAAAACTCAGTTCCATAAAAGTGGTGTCCAAGTAAAATCAGCAGTATACAAGGGATGGTGCTAACAAGCTAATCCCAAAATTATTTACTGAAAACCGGTATATATATAAAAATATTTATTTTATATATATATATTGTCACCCCGCCGCTGCCCAGATAATCTATGAATGACACCCAAACTCTCTCTCTCTCTCTCTCTCTCATTCCTGTTGAGATAGTTGCTTCAGTTACATTGTAGCGACTTCGAAAACTACGGATTAAACTCTAATATCTGTAGTTTTCGGTTGTTTTTAGATGTCACAACTTTCCTACCCCTTCTCAAACCCCCCTTCCTGCCAGGGATGAACTTGAACTTGAAGGGCATTGAGAGTGTCACTATTCACCTCAGTGACCTCAAAAACTATGGACTATACACTGATATCTGTTTTTTTTTTGTTACTGTTACATGTCATCACTTTCCCAACCCTTTTCATATTGGGGTTGAACGTGGACTTTAAGAGCATTGAGAGTGTCACCATTCTTCACACTGACCTAAAACTATGGATTAGATGCTAATTTCTGTAATTGTATATGCCTCCTTGTTTTTTCAAAATGTATTGTTTTCTGGAAGAATCATCTGTTGACCGCGTGTGTATCCTCCAAGGTGTGGCTGCCCTCAGGCAGAAGGAGCTTTCATCTCCTTGAACAGTAGCCTCATCAGCCTACTGATTCTTCCTTTTTCAAGTGTAATATAAATAAGTAATTCTGTTTTGAATAGTTCGGGAAAGAGATTGTTTAGACAATTGTCCAAATGCCAGTTAACGACTTGTCCCCCATTTATCAATCAGGAACAAGGCTTCGGAGGTCACGTCACAGCAACGAGAGTTATGGTCGGGAGTGAGAAGGTGTCTGTCTTCAAGGAAGGTCACTGATACGTTTGGAAGATACAATGTTGGATCCGGTGTTTCGCCGTTGAGTTGGAGCAATCAATTCCGTTCCCATCTGATGGTTGTGGCTGTATGAGAAGCAGCGTTGGCCCTCTCGAGTTACGTTGGTGTGGCCTGTTTAGATGTGGGAATTTCAGGAGTGTAGCTTCATTCCTGGATTGCGATTTCCAGGCGTATCTTCGTATCGGTGGCTGAAGAAGAACCTCTCGCTCAAGAAATTGTTTTCGAATACTCCCTATTCACTCTGAGACCTCTAGAACTGCTTGTTTGAACGTCAGCTAAGTTTTGTTTTATTATATTTATTAATTATTTTTCCATGAATATTACCTGAGCTCTTAGATACCAGCCGTATCTGCAAGTGTTTGTTATTTAAGCACAATAAAAGTGCTTTGAAGTGTTGTTTTGTGTGTAATTCTCCTCCTCATAATTAAACCTGTTTTTAAATATGTGTTGTGGTAGTTCATGATGTGGACATCGTAACACAAGGCACAAATACATAAAGTCACGAAGGACTGAAAAGACGCTAGAACGGTCTCAAAGGGAGCAAACAGCAAAAACAAACTATCTTAATCATGTTACTCCATCGTTAATCTGTTATCTGGCCAAAAGACGAGGCGATCGTCGTGTTTGAACTGCTTCATCTGTCTGTTCGGCTGTTCCCTCGTCCATACCATCCGCGGGAGAAAGAGAGACAACCTGGGCAGTATGAGTGGTGCAAACAACGTCTGTTCTAATACTTATAGTTTAAAAAAGCAAATAATTTAAAAATGCTCCCTCTTGCGTAAATGATTTGCTGAACTCAAAATACTTTGCGTCTACCTACGCTATTTTACCTTTGCTGATTACTTTCGCTCCTTCTCAGTCAATAACATGCCCTAACTCTTACGTGTCTTTGGTGACTGAACCATTTTTCGATCCCATCCTACATGATCGCTTATATTCTTCTAATCTTATACCCAATCTCAAAGGATGTATATTAAATGTAGATATACTAGCAATATTTCCAAGTTTGTAACTAAAGTATTTTTAAAATATACGTTTTGATTTTGATTTATATTGTTTTTGTTGCAAAATGTTATCTAAGTCTATATTTATATAATTGTATTAAGAGAATTATGCAAATAATGTAAATTATTAAAATGTAATTGTATTTTTATAATAAGATAAAAAAACAATCCCCTGCCGGATTCCCCATAATAACAAATATTACAATCTTTACACGGTACTACATAACCCCAACGTCATCTTTCCTTTCTTTTTCATAAGTCCTAATCAACTTTGATTTTACCGAGCTGTTATATCTAATAGTTAATCCAACCTATTTTCCCGTTCTCTTTTAATAAATGTAGCACCCTTTCCAAACTAGCCAGTGTACTCCGTTCTCTTATCATCATGTAATTGACTGCGAAGGAGCAAAAGTAATCTACAAAGACAAAAGCGTAGGTAGCCGCAGAGTAGTTGAAGGGGCTCTTATTAATATTTTAAACGTGTTTGAGTTTAACAAATCATTTACCCATGAGGATGCATTTTTGTAATTATTTGATTCTTAAAACTATAAATGAGGCGTCCAGTGCTAAAACCCACACTCGCCACAAATTTGAGAAATGCATTTTATCGTACATCTGGAATCCCCTTCGTTTCCTCTTTCGAATGGTGTAAGTGAGTGTATATTTTGATGATGAGAATATGGTTCAATTTTGCATTATATGATCTGTACTTTTGTAAATATCAGCATTAATTTTGCTCATCAATTGTACAATCAATCATACAATCAATCCGTAAATGAAATTGTGCAGTCTAATTTTTTGTTCATATATAACATCATATTTTTGGGGTCCTAAACATTACAAAAATTCAAACCTGAAGAAAATATCTTGAAAAATAAAAGAGTATGGCCTTTTTAAATTTACACATTTAAAGGCTGTGATGAGGAAGCAGGAGCCTTTTCTAATAAGGTATCGGATGTTGGTAATGGCACTCTGACTGGTCACTTTGCCGTATGAAAATTCAATACGTCTAGGGTGTTTCCTGACCTCGGCAACAAATTTAAAGACCATAACTGGCTGAGATGAACGCGTGCTATCTTGGCGCCGAAGAACGACGCTGTTGACGACACGAAGCAGCTACCCGGTGAGGGATGCAGTCACAAATCCATCGACACTGTTCTCGATCCAGATGAAATTGTGAACTATCCTGTGGAGTTCTTGAATAGTTTAACATCCTCTGGACTTCGGCCTCACCACTTAAAACTCAAGATAGGCGCACCAGGACTGCTTTCGAGAAACTTGGAGCCACCAAAGCTTTACTGTGGAACTCGCCTTATCATCTAGATGATACCAAGAGTCTTGGGAGCTACAGTTTTGACTGGCAAAGCAAACGAGGAGGCTGTGCTCATACATTTAATTAAAGCTGAGCTATCCAATGAACATTAACAAGGCACAAGGTCAGTCACTGGACGTTGTAGTTGAGTATGGAATTAAGGCCAAAGCCCAAGCTCTGGGACCTATGAGGTCATTCAGCGCAGAAATGGAAACTGACAGTAACGGGTTTGAAAGGCGTCACAGGAGGAAAACCTGACAGTTGCACTATGAATCGAGTGTTCGGAGAGGGTGGAAAGTAATATGAAGAAAGAGAATCTAAAAGGAGGTACAGTAAAAGGAACGTAAGTGGTTGCAGCTAGTGGCCGAAGGCACGCTGCAAAGAGCCTTAAGTAATGCCTACAGTGCACCGTATGAGGTCCACTGACGGCACTACACCCCTACGGATGTTATAGGCTAGGAAGATTAAAATATGGCTTAGTATATAATACACCGAACTTCAAGGACAACCGGTTCTGATCTTCGGATGTTTCCACACGACTACAGGAAGTACGTAAAGCCGTTGGTCCCGTTGCTGAATAACCACTGGTTCCATGCAACGTAAAAAAAAAACAAAAAAAACAAACATACAAACAAACCACACGACTACAGTATAGCTGTCATTAATACTCGCACACGCTGGAATATCATTGCACACACATCAGACGCACATTGAATTACAAGTCAACGTATTTCTTAGGACTTTCTAGCATTTACCAAAGAATCGTTCTCCACTTACGGTCGTTGACTTTTACAACCTGGTTGTGATATATATGCGATAACTTGCCGATGTTTATGATGCGGTTTACTGTAGTTTGAATGCACCCTTAAACACTTATTTGCTGGTGGTAATGATAAAATAACCCCGAATCATAACGCAAGAGCTGTCAACGACCTCCAAACGGATATATCCAAAAGTTCGAATGATCGCTTCCTTTCAGGAATTATTGTAGGAGCAAAATAAATTGTGGACTATTCATACGTATTATACGAAGCGAGAGGGAGTTTGACATCGAAGTGAAAAATGTCTGTCATTTTTATATTAGATAAACTGAACGAAAACCAAGTCTTTTACGTCAACATTGATACAGATCATTTCACTTTTATTATTTACTGCCTTTTCTGCAAATAAATGTTAACTTCACGAGGTTCGGAAGTAAGCAATTCACGTTCTGGCCGGTTGTTGAATGGGTGACCATCTTCTAATACCAGATTCTTACGGTCAGTGCTTGGATGGATGACCGACCATCAGTGAATGCCGGGCGTCGTTTCATATAAAGACCGGTGGCCACTCTTGAAACTTGCAACAGGCTTTGGGAGTCTCATTAGAGCGTCGAGGAGCCCACAACTAATTAAAACCCTGAAAGCCAACATTGTGTCCGAGTTAGTTAATTAACTGATGTAATTGTGAAGCTTTTTTTTTTTTTTTTTTTTTTTTTTTTTTTTTTTTTTTTTTTTTGCGAAGTACGAGTCAGGTTACCTTTTCACTTTCGGCATTTTCCTGAATCATATTCAGACGCTTTACGATACAGAATGACGTTATTTCAATCATAAGGTAGACTTAGTTTGATATATTTCTATACTCAAATTCTATACTTATCTAGAAGAATGCAAATTCTTTCCTTAGCCACATTATGTGGAGCGGACACGATGGACGAATGTACAAATCCGATTTAATTCTGGCAACCTCACTGATTTACCGTAATTGTACTACTATATTGTTAATTACAACGCTGTGCGTGTAATTTTGAATGTTACATAAAACATTTTATATTATATAACCATTAGGATTTTAACAAGGTCAGGTTACGACACAATACAGTATTTACTGCTCACACAAAGAACAAGAAAATGAGTCTGTATATGAATTATTAAATATTGTAATGCATACTCATAAATATGTTTGATAACTATGCGTATGTATGCATGTATGAGAGAGAGAGAGAGAGAGAGAGAGAGAGAGAGAGAGAACTGTCTGCTTTAACATATTTCTAAGAAGATTGTTAATGAGCTTTTACTCTATTTTTCATCCTTGCCAAATGGATTCACGAACATTAGTATGATGTTGAACGCGGAGGATTTTTTTTTATAAATCTTTATCTTGACAGAAACGAAAATCTTTCTTATACACAGACGCACGCGCATATATACAAATACATATCAGTTATCCACATCCGGATCTGTGGATTATCCTCATTTTTTATAAATCCCCATTGGCATTGCCAATTTCTTAACATCCACATCTGCATCCGCATTAGCATTAGCGAGCAACATCCGCATCCGCAGTTGAGAATGTGGATATAAGGATATCAACCTTCGCTTAGTGTTCAGTAGTACACACTCATACATTGAAGCTAAAAGTAGATGAATTGCATTTTTTAGGAAACTCTCTCTCTCTCTCTCTCTCTCTCTCTCTCTCTCTAATGCAAAAAGAATGGCTTTGAGTTGTGTTATCCTTATCGTGCAATGAGCATGAAATGAAATAACGGTGCATGCATGTACGTGCGGGTACTCATGTGGCATAGTGGTTCCAGCCTCGCCTACTCCAGCACTACAGGCTGCTCTATGAGCAAGAGCCCGTGCTGGCCTAAGGCCAGCTTAATCTCAAACAACTACTCCAGCAGCAGACTACATTTCAGTCCTGCTGAAGGGGTGCACCCTTGGTCACCCTTGGTTTGTTTCCTATACATAAAAAATCCATTGTGCCTCTGTTGTCTTGGGCACCAAATAAGTTACAGGTTGACCGAAGATGGCTGAGGGTATGGGGCTAGCAATCTTACTGTCGAAATAATCGTTGAACTTCGGGATGTAAACAACTTTTGGAAGTAGTCCTCCTAAAGGGAAAAAGAACATCATTGTTTGCATGAGTAAATGGGTGTGCAGGTAAAATGAAAATCGTCTGTGCCAGTGGCAATTAAACTTCGTTTTCCGTTCATCGTATAAAGCTGTATGAAACTCTCAACCACGGCCCGTGAAGCCATCAGCCATGGACCGGTGGTGGCCCGTGTTGATGGCGCATATAGCGGTGCCAGACCAATTTTCAGCCCTCTAGCCTCAGTAAGCTTTTTAAGTCTTGGGGGCCGGGACAGAAAAAGTAGCAGGCAGAGACGAAAACCCATCTAAGTAGTTTTCTTTTACAGAGAACTCAACTAGCAAGTAAAAAATGCGCCTCTGTTTCTTTCGATGCAATAGAGTTTTCTGTATATCGTACAATCAAGGCCATCGAAAATACATCTAACTTTCGGTGGTCTCGGGATAATGCTGTATGAGCCGCGGCCCATGAAACTTCAACCACGGCCTGGTGGTAGCTTGGAATATATGGTTGCAAGACGCACGATTATAGCTAGCTTTAACCTTAAATAAAATCAAAACTACTGAGGATAGAGGGCTGCAATTTGGTATGTTTGATGACTGGAGAGTAGATAAGCATGATATGAATTTACATCCCTCTAGTCACAGAAGTTTTTAAGATCTGAGGACGGACAGAAGAAGTGCGGACGGACAACCAAAGCCGGCAAAATAGTTTTCTTTTTAGAGAGCTATAAAGGAAGCCCTCCAATCAAGGTTTACTTAAACTGGTGTACTGTCTTCATGATGAATTAGTACTATAGCCGTTTTACCTAAAGGAGCTGGCTGGTAATTAAGACTGAAAATAAAATTCTAAAATCTATGTTTACACTGACTTTACTTCTCTGCTGACTATCGATATAATGTGTCAAATTGATAAATCTGAATTTCATCTAATATTCTAAAGAGCTGATAAATTTACGAAGAAATTTCAGAGGGTTATTCAACGTTACGTATCTCTGGAATAAAACGTGGAAATAATAATGAATTTCGCCGATTAAAAAAACAACAATTATTTTACAGCCTTTTGATTATATTTTTGGGGGTGGCGGTGGGGGTTGCACGGGCTCTATCGAAAGCCTGAACTGAATGTTGTTAGATATTACTCTGAGTTACGGAAAACAAGCTGGAGGTTATTGGACGATCATCAAATGTCTAAATTCGAGAAACAAAATTCAATGGATGTTGCACCATGCAATCTAGTCCATTAATCGATATGACATGTCGACGTTAAGTTTTATTATTACTATTATTATATAGTAGAGTGCATTACTATATAAAACATAGTATATACAATACTATATAATTGTGGATTTTTTATGACACAGATTGTTCTTCACGAGATTATTAATTTTCTTAACATTTATTTTTATTATATTATTATTATTATTATATTTATTATTATTATTTTATTATTATTATTATTATTATTATTATTATTATTACTGAAATTTGTCAAATACCACGTTTTTTACACGAATCCCCTATTTGGCTTTTTAATAGCCAACTTGAGCACAGAAGAAAAGTCAGTAATAGGAAGAATAAAGAAACTTCTATACAAAATAAACGCGGCTGAAATAGCCATTATTTTCAATAAAACCTTTATTATTGAAAGGCTTCTTCCAGCATATTATTATCATTGTTATTTTTTTATTTTTTTTTTATTTTGCTCTATCACAGTCCTCCAATTCGACTGGGTGGTATTTATAGTGTGGGGTTCCGGGTTGCATCCTGCCTCCTTAGGAGTCCATCACTTTTCTTACTATGTGCGCCGTTTCTGGGATCACACTCTTCTGCATGAGTCCTGGAGCTACTTCAGCCTCTAGTTTTTCCAGATTCCTTTTCAGGGATCTTGGGATCGTGAATAATGTTCCAATGATTATGGGTACAATTTCCACTGGCATATCCCATATCCTTCTTATTTCTATTTTCAGGTCTTGATACTTATCCATTTTTTCCCTTTCTTTCTCTTCAACTCTGGTGTCCCATGGTATTGCGACATCAATGAGGGATACTTTCTTCTTGATTTTGTCAATCAACGTCACGTCTGGTCTATTTGCACTTATCACCCTATTTGTTCTCATACCATAGTCCCAGAGGATCTTTGCCTGATCGTTTTCTATCACTCCTTCAGGTTGGTGTTCGTACCACTTATTACTGCAAGGTAGCTGGTGTTTCTTGCACAGGCTCCAGTGGAGGGCTTTTGCTACTGAATTATGCCTCTTTTTATATTGGTTCTGTGCAAGTGCCGGACATTCGCTTGCTTTGTGGTTTATGGTTTCATTTTTCGTATTGCACTTCCTACATATGGGAGAGATGTTATTTCCATCTATCGTTCTTTGGACATATCTGGTTCTTAGGGGCTGATCTTGTGCCGCTGTTATCATTCCTTCAGTTTCCTTCTTGAGCCCTCCCCTCAGTAACCATTGCCACGTGTCATCGCTGGCTAGTTCTTTAGTCTGTCTCATGTATTGTCCGTGCATTGGCTTGTTATGCCATTCCTCTGCTCTGCTTGTCTTTCTCTTGTCTCTGTATATTTCTGGGTCTTCGTCTACTTTTATCAGTCCTTCTTCCCATGCACTCTTGAGCCACTCGTCTTCATATATTGCCCCAGTGCTCTGTTCTCGATGTTGACGCAGTCCTCTATGCATAGTAGTTCCTCCCTCCTTCCTTTCATGTTATGTATAGTCTATCCGTATTTGCTCTTGGGTGTAGTGCTTTGTGTATTGTCATATGTTTCCTCGTTTTCTGGTCTATGCTGCGAAGTTCTGCCTTCATCCATTCTACTATTCCTGCGCTGTATCTGATTACTGGCACTGCCCATGTGTTTATGCTTTTATCATATTTCCGGCGTTGAGTTTTGACTTGAGTATCGCCTTGAGTCTCTGCATATATTCTTCGCTGATCGTCCCTCCTTATCTCTTGATGTTTTATATCCCTCCTTCCATTATTCCTAGGTATTTGTATCCCGCCTCATCTATGTGTTTGATGTTGTTCCCATCTGGTAGCTTTATCCCTTCAGTTCTCGTTACTTTGCCCTTTTGTATGTTGACTAAGGCACATTTTTCTATTCCAAACTCCATCCTGATGTCCCCAGATACAATCCTTACAGTCTGGATTAGGGTATCTATTTCCTTGATGCTCTTACCATACACCTTGATGTCGTCCATGAACATCAGATGGTTAATTCTTTTGCCTCTTTTCTTGAGTTGGTACCTAGCATCCATCTTCTGCAGTACTTTTGTCATGGGAATCATGGCTACTACGAAGAGTAGTGGGGACAGTGAGTCGCCCTGGAAGATCCCTCTCCTGATATTAACCTCTGCTAGTCTTATTCCAGAGCTTGTAAGTATTGTATTCCAGTTGCGCATTGTATTTTCCCAGAGTCTCTTACTTGGTTCAGCTTCAGGAATTGTTTGGTGGTTGTCTTCCCCTCTTAGTTGGCTGTATAGCCTTTTCTGGTTGGTTCCGAGTAGTTTGTTCTGTTGGTATACGTTATTCCTGCTCATGTACTGTTGGATCTTATGTGCTTGGGCATTAAGCCTCGTTTTACATCTTCTATTGTGTTGTTTAGTCCCCTCTCCTGTACTTTGTATTTCTCGTTCAGTTCCTCCCTTGTTTTCTTGCTTCTTAGCCTTTTTTCTGCCATCTCTTTCAGTTTACTCAAGTCAGCCCTTATCATCATGATTTGCTTTTCCAGGCGCCTTTTCCTAGGCGGTTGCTGTTTTGGTTCCTGCTGGGTTGGTTGGGCTGGTGGTGTTGGTGTTCGTATCCCCATCAGTTCTGCTACTAATCTTGCTCCTGTATATGTCAAGTTATTTGTTTCTGTGATATTGGTGGTGTGTATTAGTCTCAGTATTTCATTGACCTCACTTGTTTTCTCCCTTAATTTCTTGCTGTTTGTAGGCTTTCTGGAGGGGATCTTTGTTCTCTGTGATCTGGCTTCATCCATTGTCTGATCTTTTCTACCCATTCCGTCCTGTCTGTTACTTCGTCGGTATTTCTTCGTCTGTCGTTGTTTGATACCTCATCATCCCTGTCGTCTTCTGTGGCATCGTCTCTCAGTTCGTCTTCTTGTAATTCGTTGCCGTGTGTCATTTCCCTTTCCGATTCCTCTCTTTCTGTTGGGGAGAGCCAGTTCTTTTTCTTTGTGTTCCTTACTTGGTCTGCCAGCCTCTGCTCTGTTTGGGGGGTGTTATTCCTCTCATTCTTCTATATCCTCTCTCCGTCGGGTTGCTTCTAATGTAGCATCTCCATATTCCTTATTTTCTTCTCTTGTCCATACCTCTGGTTTGCTTCTGTAGCTCCAGTCTCTGGTTGTTGGTTAATGTCGTTGTGGTGGTCAGTTGCTGAATGACGATCTCCTAGTACCTGACCGTCTTCCCCTTCAATTGGGCTGAATACCTGGCTGCCGGACGAAGCTCCTCTGTTGCCAGAGGTTCCATTTACGTCGTTGTCGTTTAATCCTTCATTTTTTTCCATCATTGCTGAGTTTTGCTATTTAACCCATAGCTGGACCCTACCCCATCAGTAATAGATACTCATTTACAGCTGAGCAGACTGAGGAAATTATGGTAGAGATCCTTTTCTAAGGAATCAACGCCGAGGAGAGCGCTTACCCATCCAACGACTGACCAGCCCCAATGTTGCTTAACCAGTCAATTGATGGCCTAACCCACTTTGCCACGGCGCCACTTTTATTATTGTTATTATTATTATTTATTTATTTATTTTTTTTTTTTTGCTTTATCACAGTCCTCCAATTCGACTGGGTGGCATTTATAGTGTGGGGTTCTGGGTTGCACCCTGCCTCCTTAGGAGTCCATCACTCTTACTATGTGCGCCGTTTCTAGGATCACACTCTTCTGCATGAGTCCTGGAGCTACTTCAGCCTCTAGTTTTTCTAGATTCCTTTTCAATGATCTTGGGATTGTGCCTAGTGTTCCTATGATTATGGGTACGATTTCCACTGGCATATCCCATATCCTTCTTATTTCTATTTTCAGGTCTTGATACTTATCCATTTTGCCCTTTCTTTTTATTATTTTATTATTATTATTATTATTATTATTATTATTATTATTATTATTATTATTATTATTACCCAAAATGAGTAAAGTCACATGGAAAATCCTAATCAGCTATTAACTTGTGAAAATGATACACAGGACAGACATCACAGTAAGAGGGGAAAAAATCTAAAACAAAAAAGGGAAAAGGAGGAAAGGACTCATAGATACTGGTCAGTATGACAATGTGGAACCTCTATAGAATATGGGGCGCTGGGAAAGAGAGTATGAAATACTGGTCCGAGGACTGTAAGCTCTTGAGACACAAGCTGATGTTCATTTCCGAAATAGCACGCAAAAGATAGCCAATCAAAATGCTTTCCGGTTGTTGTGGAAAAGAAACAACCACTTCGAAGCAGTCTTGTCTGAACGATAAAGGCCCCAAGAAGATCCTGGTATCAGGATACAAAAACATTAAAATGGAGAAATGACATTCACTGGGGTAAAATAAACACCAGTAATAAAAATAACAAGTAAAATTCGATGGGTGCTGAAGCAATTTGATAGCTACAGTTTAAATCTTAACATTTACTTACTCTTGAAGAAAGCCAGTCCAATTTGAAACAGAATGCCTTATCTTTTTCATCTCAATATGTTCTGAAATTGGTAACGTTGGCAATAATAATAAAAATAATACTGTCTAACAAAATAATATCAAAGCCCCAGACCCATGTACACTAGCCTGCAGCTGGAGATCAAATCCTTCGGTGAAATTTACTTTCCTTGAATCTAAGAACTTCTCTTACTTGTTTGTTTGTGTGTGGTGTGTGTGTGTGTGTGTGTGTGTGTGTGTGCAGGCATGTATGTATAGCTAGGGGATGGGGGTGGGGGGAATGTGATGTCCGGTCCCCCATACGCATCTTACTATTCCACACTTAAGGTAAACATATGGCAAACTAATTGTCATTTGAATACGAAATAAAATATTTCTAAAAACACACTTAACACGTAAAATAAATTCAAAATAAAGATCACAGCCTGAGGAAGTTGTAACAAAGAAATAACAGTCTCCATAAGACTATTCTCTGTATAATTAAGTCTTCATAAGACTATTCGCTGCATGAGTAACAGTCTCCATAAGACTACTCGCTGTATAATTAACGTCTCCATAAGACTACTCGCTGTATAAATAAGTCTCCATAAGACAATTCGCTATATAAATATCAACTACTTTTAGTTTTCTGTACAAAACAACTATCGTGATGGCTTTGTCAGTCCGTCGGCACTTTGTCTGTCCGCCCTCGGATCTTAGAAACTACTGAGGCTACAGGACTGCAAATTGATATGTTAATCATCCATCGTCCGATCATCAATCATACCAAATTGCAGTCCTCTAACTTCGGTAGTTTTTATTTGATTTAAGGTTAAAGTTAGCTATGACCGTACTTCAGGCGCCACTATAGATACCAGGAACACAGGTCACCACCGGACCGTGGCTAAGTTTCATAGGCCGCAACTAAGAGTTTCATGGGCCGTGACTGAAAGTGTCGTACAGCATTATACGCTGTACGACAGAATACTCAATTGCACCGCTGTACAGAAAACTCAATTGCATTTTGTACTTGCTTTTTTGTTGCCCTGATAGCCTAACTTGAACTATTGTCACGCCCTATTTTTCAACCGTCTGTCTTTCTCTCTTCTTTGGTAACCGGTTCCTTTCTACGCCTATTTAAGATTATCTCTGTCTTCCCCGCGTAGACCGGTTCCTTCTTTCGCCCGTCTTGGTGTCTCCTAGGACAGCCAATGGCTGTCTTCTGTAGCCGCCAGATTCACCTCCGTCTTTCCAAGACCATCACAGACACTCTTACAGACCACCTTGTAAAAATATGAATCATGTTTTTGTACAACGTACGATTATAATACTGTATGAAACGCTTAGTCACGGCCCATGAAACTCTACGCCAAGGCCCATGAAACTCTAAGCCGCGGCCCATGAAACTTCCAGCCACAGCCCGGTGGTGGCATGTGTTGATGGCACCTATAGCGGTGCCAGACGCACGATCATGACCAACTTTAACCTTAAATAGAATGAAAACTACTGAGGCTAAAGGGCTGCAACTTGGTATGTTTCATGATCTGAGGGTGGATGAACAATCTCCCAATATGCAGCCCTCTAGCCTCACTAGTTTTGAAGATCTGAGGGAGGACGGACGGACGAACAGTTTTCTTTCACAGAAAACTAAAGTCTTCGTCTCTCCTGTTTCTATCACTTCTACGCCCGACCTGGGTCTCGTACAATTCGTCTTGGTCTCCTCACCATTTAAAATAATGTCCTCTGAAGCTTCAATCCTTGGCCGGGAATATTACACGAGTAAAATGTTTTAGTGTTTGGTAGCCGAGGCTTGGAAAATACGCTTTGTATTTCTTAACAGCCAAGTTGATTACTCTACTGCTTTTATTGCAACGCACAAAGAGAGGTGCAGTATCAGTGTAATGACTTGTACATTACGTATCTCCGGGAAAAATATCGCTTTAACATTATTGGATATTACTTCACCGATTTATCGTAGATTTCCTGAAGATCGATTGTGCATTGAATAATAAATAGCTCATTTTAAAACAGGGATCACTCGATCATTCAAATTATTTTCATATTTCGAATATGAATACAAAAATTGGTGAACAACTCAATAATTCAAGTCAATCATAAATGTACATAGCTTTAAAATCATGAACTGAATTAAATAAAGTCATAAATGTACATAACTTTACAATCATGAACTGAATTAAATAAAGTCCTAAATGTACATAACTTTAAAATCATGAACTGAATTAAATAAAGTCATAAATGTACATAACTTTAAAATCATGAACTGAATTAAAGTCAATCATAAACGTACATAAGTTTAAAATCATGAACTGAATTAAATAAAGTCATAAATGTACATAACTTTAAAATCGTGAACTGAGATAAAGTCAATCATAAATGTACATAACTTTAAAATCGTGAACTGAATTAAAGTCAGTCATAAATGTACATTAACTTTAAAATCATGAAATGAATTAAAGTCATTCATAAATGTACATAACTTTAAATTCATGAACTGAATTAAAGTCAATCATAAATGTACATAACTTTAAAATCATGAACTGAGTTAACGTCAATCATAAATGTACATAACTTTAAAATCATGAAATGAATTAAAGTCAATCATAAATGTACATTAACTTTAAAATCATGCAATGAATTAAAGTCAATCATAAATGTACATTAACTTTAAAATCATGAAATGAATTAAAGTCAATCATAAATGTACATTAACTTTAAAATCATGAACTGAATTAAATTCATTCATAAATGTACATAACTTTAAAATCATGAACTGAATTAAAGTCATTCATAAATGTACATTAACTTTAGAATCATGAACTGATATCTAAAGATTCAATTCGATATAGTTCTTAATAGATACAAATATAAATCGCCATACAGTGAGGTCATCGATCATCCAGTTTCATTTTAAATTCTTTCTAAATATGAGCGAAAAACTGGATAATTCAATATTCAATATCATTTTAATATATAATTCTTACAACGACCATTTTATTTCATTTTGAGATTATTACAAATGAATAGTATTATGACATATTTTCCAGAGTAACCTACTATACCTTATTATTTTTAAAATAGGGATCACTCGGTCTTTTAATACTATTTATAATTTATTTCCATCAAGCGTAAATGGAACAGCCGGGTGATTTGATCAACTAAATTCATAGTAAAATAAATAAATATATGTTTTCAAAATTGTCATCATTCGTTCAATTTACTTCATATAAATTAAATCTGGATTTGTTGTAAACACATCAATATAAACGCTGCCTAACTTGATCATTTGAATTTGTTGTAAATTAATATTTACCGTTAAAACATTGAGGTAAGTATAATTCAAACTGGTCTCGAATTTATCGAATACAAATTTCAAGACAAATGCTTTATTACTTCAATGTTTAATTTCTAAAGAAAAAACGAATATATATCTTTATATATATATATATATATATATATATATATATATATATATATATATATATATGTACATATATATATATATATATATATATAATATATATTATATTTGCATCATTCAATCAGTAATAAAACACATTTTTCTCCAAACTTACTATATTTATCTATTCGGAAAATCGCCAAATAACAATTGAATAATTGAATAATCTAAGTAAATGAGTTAAAAGTCAGGAATTCCATATTCAGCCAAAGAATGAAACCATGACATAGACATCAACAGCTAAAGAAGTTAAGTTGCAGGCTTGACGAACCAGAAGATGAGTAATGATGAAAGCCTTAAAAGAATATGCATCCTTGTATTGAGAGCTACCTGCATGCACCAAATCTATTCCATATCCATAAGCAGATTTAAGCATTATTTCTCCAAACATATCAACATAGCGTTTGTATGTATATATGCATGCAGGTATGTGTGATGTATGTATGCATTTACACACACACAACTGAAATATTTGAAACCTCTTTGAGGAAAATTTATTAGACACTCGAATTTTAAAAAGCAAGCTGAGCTTGATGTGAATTCAGCACTAAATGAAACAAAACTGGCTCCATGTCAGCGAGACGGCATCATTTATTATGAGAACTCTCTATTACAATTATAATCAACTAAGATCAAAGAAACCTTTCCGATTATCGAAAATGAGGCAAACCCAAATGTCACTGAAGATTACAGACGAATCACCATTCGAGTTTTATGAGAAGTCAGGACCACCAGAGGGCATTCATATTATAACCATCTTCATTTATTTATTTGTTCGTGGTGGCCATTGTTACAGAGGTAGACACAGTTAAAGGGGGTTTGGTGGGAGTTAGGTAGGGAGGAAGCGGCCAGGTTATTAAACAATGCGCCTTAGAGTACGACACGGTAGAGTATGTTCCCCCGACTACGTAAAATACAAAGGCATGATAGTAATAAACAAGATGACATGTAGATGAATGTGAAAAATGCCAGTTGGAGCATAAATGATCACTTCCTTATTTCTTTATCTGTCAGCAATCTAAAAATAAAAAATAAATCACTCATCGTGATACCGAAGAATTTATCAAGTCTGGTTGGAAACTGATCTATTATTTGACAGCAGCGTTCAGTCACAGGGATAAGAAATCATACCATCTGACAGCGATTTTATCATGAAATAAGTAATGAAATAACCCAATGAACTGAGCTCTCGCCCAAGGAAGAGGGAAGAACAATGGGGTTTATTTCCACTGAATCCTGAAAAAATTAAGACTGTAGGAACCTGGGAAAACGGAGTCAAAAAGGAAATTCCAAAGTTGGCCAGCAGAGGGTAAAAACATCCACCGAACCGTAATGGTATAATTGAGTAACAATGCGTAACACTGTCACTAGGTAACTGTGTGAAGTGAATGCCGGATGGGTTTTGCGAGGATTCAGTCAATGGAAGATGGCCACGATCTCAGTAAATTTGTCTTTATTTATTTACGATTCCAAAAAGAGTTGAAAAAAAAAAAAAAAAAGCAAAACGCTGCGAGAAATCTCGATCACCAACACTTTTCATTCCGAAAAAAAAGAAAGATACAAAATAGCTACCGTTCACCTGCAAATGACCCCTACCGAAATTAACCAGCCTACCCAACCGTAATTATCAGGGTCATAAATTGAATCAACCACCTGCTGAGCTGCCTTATGCGAGAGACGTATTCCCCCGTCCATTGAATTCCCAACTATCGAAGGGCAGGAGCTCCCCTCCAATGGGCCGCGGTTACCCGTCCATTAACGGCGCTCAGTGGATTTGCGTGAAATAAAAACAGCGGAGGAATGGCAGTCAAAAATCGCACATAATCTCAGCTTGGGCGTCGATCCCGTCGCTGTCGATGGGATTCCGGTGCTTCCGGACTGGCGGCATTTTCATCCTGACCTCGACACTTTGCAACTATTTTCAATATCCAGCGCATCAATGCAAGGGGCGCGCTACATACAAACACACGCTAAATATGCGACTCATTAATGCAAGGGCACGCTGAATATGCAACGCATCGATACCAAGTGCACACTAACTATGCAACGCGCATAAATGCGAGCTCACGCTCATTTTGCCACCCGTCAATTCACGCTAGACGCGCATGTGGAAACAAACAGTGTAGCTGTGAGAAAATCGCTTGTTCAAGAACCGGTGTTTGATGAAACAATGCAGAAAGCGAGAGCGTGACGAAACAAAGGTGATTATGGAGAAAACGGAAACGCAAGGCAAAAAACTAAGAAGAGAACTACCCTTTGCAGTGGGCGACTGATGAGGCAAACGCACAGCTACTTGAAAAAAAATAAAATAAAAATCAACAACAACAATAATAATCATACGCTAAACAAATAATTGATGAAAAACTGACGTACAAAAACACAGAATAACGTACAACTAATGTTTAAAAATCCACAAAAAAGGGGAGACTAAAAAAAACACATGGCCATTAAGTAGATCAAGATATAGAAAAAGATTGGCGACTGACAAAAAAAAAACACACAAAAACGTTAACAAAGGGAACGAATGAACGCCGACACAAAACATTAAAAAAAATAAACGTTTGAATGAAAAGAAACGAACAACCGCCGACACAAAACACACACGACCGTTTAAAATGAAGGGAAACTACCGACCACTGAAACAAAAACACAAAACCGTTTTGCTGATAGGGAACGACCGACCACCCGAGATACACAAAAAACGTTTAACTTTAACTGAAGGGGAACGAACTGGCACCGAGATTAAAAAAAAAAAAAAAAAAAAAAAAAAAAAAAAAAAAAAAAGATACAGAACAGTTTAAATGAAGGGAAACGAACCACGACCGAGATTAAAAAAAAAACTCAGGACGTTTTGATTGAAGGGAAACCAACCGACAACCCAAACAAAAACAAAAAAAGTTTTACTGAAGGGAAACGAACGACCACCCAGATAAAACACAACACTTTATGACTGACGAAGTGAGAACACTTAAAACATACGGCTGATAAAAGAGAGAGAGAGAAAAAAACTCACGCTAGATGAGACAAGCACCCATAAAGTACTGAAGATTGACGAAAAAAAAAGAAAAGAAAGAAAGAAAACAGCCGCGCATTGCAGGAGAACCATGGGCCGGAACAAAGGTCCTCACCAAACGCTACATCATTCATAAATACCGGACAACGCCGCCGATGACCCCCCACGCAGCCGCACAAACGCACAGACCGAAAGCACGGGCACATACAAAAGCTACCTAATACAAACACTACCACAAACTAACGGGATTTAACAGCGCGACAAATTGTTCAAAAGTGGATTAGTGAGTCGAACGGGGGATTTCCCCTCCACACAACTCGGCGCCATTTGGAAAGTGGGAGGAGGAGGAGGGTGGGGAGGAGGAGGAGGAGGAGGCAGGGAACATTTTTCGAGTTTCCCCCCCACCCATTTTTTTTCTATCTTCCTTTTTTCATTTTAATTTTTCCTTCCTTTTTAAGGCTTAGGTGATGGGGGATGAACGGCCGCCGCCAGCTCTCATGCAAAGGCACGCATCAGTATGCACGCGCACACAAATGGACATTTAAAAACACGTCAATGAAAAGAACAGGCCAAAAATCGTAATCACAAACACGCACAAACATACACTGCTGTCAAAATAACTCCCGGGCGTCCTCTCTCTCTCTCTCTCTCTCTCTCTCTCTCTCTCTCTCTCTCTCTCTTACTCTTCTTCTTCTTCTACTTCTTCTTCAAAAATGTATTTTCTGTCATCGCTGTATATTACCTCAATGAATGTATGTGTACGGCATATATACGCATACCCAAATTTACGTTTAATTGTGCTTCTATTTATTTATATACTCAGAAATATGCGTTAGTTTCCTCAATGGATATGGAGATTGTATAACAGCATCTACTAACCAATTCAAGCCCGCTGTCGCGCAAGTGAATTCTTTCTAAATATCTCCGCTATCTTCTTGATATTTTGGCACAGCATGTTTTGGACCCTCCGGTAATTTTGGGCAATGTAATGAAGTACCAGCATTTATTGATTAAGGCAGATTACTCTTGGACTTATTAAATTTTCTCAACAATCGTTGTAGATATGCGGACACTTCTCCTTGGCTTAGAAGGAATAGCAGAAAATATCATGGAACTAAAAATATCAGAAAGAGCAAGCAGAGGTAGATTAATAGTGCCCAAAAAATATACCAGGAAAAATAGGAAAGCACACAGGACATTAATCCACTACGCACCAGCATCGATAATGCAGCGTCTATTCAATGCGTTGCCAGCTCATCTGAGGAATATATCAGGAGTGAGCGTAGATGTGTTTAAGAATAAGCTCGACAAATATCTAAACTGCATCCCAGACCATCCAAGATTGGAAGATGCAAATATACCGGAAGATGTACTATGCAACTCTCTGGTAGACATTAGAGGTGCCTCACACTGAGGGACCTGGGGGCAACCCGAACAAGATGTAAGGTCTGTAAGGTCTGTAAGGTTAGCTAAAGAGTTAGGAAAGATGTCCCGTCCACACGGCCGTATCTGTGTTCGATGTGACGTCAGAAGCGGGGAACTTCAGAGTTTTTCCCGCCATATGTGCGCTTCTGACGTCACATCGAGCAAAGTTCGTCGAGCAAAGCTCGACCGTGTGGACGGGACCTTTGGAAAGAAGCCCCGCCCACTCGTTTCTCTCTCTGTTTCAAACTCAAGAATGGAAGTGTATTACGATATGGCTTTTCACGTTTGGATTACCGTCAATAACCAATCCCTATTCAGTACCTTTTATATAGCATTGGTATCATGTATGTTTTTATTTATCATGAGAATATGGTAGTAGTGGGGTAGTGCGAGGAACACTCTGCCATTCATCTCCCCATGATAGTCGCCACTGGTGTTTTTTTGCGGCGAAACGAAGAAAAGAATTCTCAACAAATTCTTCCATAGAATGCTATAATTGTCAGTTTGATGAAAGGGAAATTCTTAGGCCATTGGCTACATTCTCTGCATTATATGTAGCTAATCCATATGACTATACCGCAACATGTTTGCCACAGCTGATGCAGTTGGATGGACGTATGTATACTTGCAGCTGTGTGACATCAGACATTTGCACATATCAGACGACAAAATAAATATACCTGAAAACCAGTCAGCTACTGCCCCTCTAAATTTCTTCGGTCCGCTCATCTGTACTACTATAGGCTGTAAATGAACCATGAGATTTATAATTTAAAAACGATGAAATACAGATGAACTTTAATGTATAAACTAATTTGGATAAGTAAAACATAAAAAGTCATACCGTAGTACACTCTTCCATTCATGAGTTTGTTTGTTTGCTTGTATTGTGTTTTAACGTTGCATGGAACCAGTGATTATTCAGCAACGGGACCAACGGCTTTACGTGACTTCCGAACCACGTCGAGAGTGAACTTCTATCTCCAGAAATACACATCTCTCACCCCTCAATAGAATGCCCGAGAATCAAACTCGCGGCCACCGAGGCGGCTCTCCAACACCATACCGACCACGCCACTGGGGCGCTATTCATGAGCTTGAGGCAGAGAGAGAAAAAGAGTGGGCGAATCATCTTTTCAAACTCTTAAGCGAAGCCAAGGACAGGTGTTCGGATCTCTACAACGAATGTTGAGGAAATTTTAAAAAGTTCAGGAGTGAACAGCCTTAATCAATAACTTCTGGTACTCCATTACATTGCCCAAAACTCCCGGAGGGTCTAAACATGCTGTGCCAAAATAACTAAAAGATACAGCTGTTTTATACAAAGATATTCAATAAAACTTATTCGACGACTGGCTTGGAATGGTTAGAAATTAATCTTTTTTTTCTAATGAGAAGAATTAACCTATGTCGATTAAGGTAGACTTCCCATGGCAAGTGATGACACAGTTAATTCTATATTGTTTCAGTGACCTTTTACGTCACGACACAAAAGAACCGTAAATAAAGCACTCAATCAATCAATCAGTCCTATGTAGTACAGAGACTGATGATTGATTTTGAATATATACCGGCATGAAGATAACACAAGTTATCAAACGCCAAAATAAAACGCTATTAAAAACATTAGTGCAAACATTAGTATTTTAGATTCGTTCTCCTTAGGTAAAGGAAAAACGTTGTTGAAACTTAACTACACTCACACATTCCCACGACGCGCAGATATCCACATTCAGTGAAACAAACTTCAAATTGGTTAATCGTGAGGTT